>NC_133333.1:13492708-13754269 GCF_042186555.1 Aquarana catesbeiana | reverse complement strand
AAGACAGGCACCGTAGACAGCAGCGCGAAGGCGCACTGAGCATGCCGCTGCTAACGGCGACACGCTAAGGACCGATTTGCCCCCTTAACCGCTTCCCGACCGCCTCACGCGGATATACTGCGGCAGAAGGGCACGTACAGGCAGAATCACGTACCGCCGGGAGCTCCGTGAGTCGGATCGCGGGTCCCGCGGACTCGATGTCCGCGGGGATACCCGCGATCGTCTCACGGAGAGGAAGGACGGGGAGATGCTAATGTAAAAAAGCATCTCCCCGTTCTGCCTGGTGACACTGTCACTGATCTCTGCTCCCTGTGATCGGGAGCTGTGATCGGTGACTTGTCACTCGTAACCCCCTAACAGTTAGAATCACTCCCTAGGACACACTTAACCCTTTCCTATCCCCTAATGGTTAACCCCTTCACTGCCAGTGTCATTTTTACAGTAAACTGTGCAATTTTATAGCACTGTTTGCTGTAAAAATGACAGTGGTCCCAAAAATGTGTCAAAATTGTCTGATGTGTCCGCCATAATGTCGCAGTCATGATAAAAATCGCTGATCGCCGCCATTGCTAGTAAAAAAAAAAAATATTAATAAAAATGCCATAAAACTATCCCCTATTTTGTAGACGCTATAACTTTTGCGCAAACCAATCAATAAACGCTTATTGCGATTTTTTTTTACCAAAAATATGTAGAAGAATACGTATCGGCCTAAAGGAAAAAAAATGTTTTTTTATATATTTTTGGGGGATATTTATTATAGCAAAAAGTAAAAAATAATGTGTTTTTTTCAAAATTGACGCTATTTTTTTGTTTATAGCACAAAAAATAAAATCCGCAGAGGTGATCAAATACCACCAAAAGAAATCTCTATTTGTGGGGAAAAAAGGAAGTCAATTTTGTTTGGGAGCCACGTCACAGGACCGCGCAAATTGTCAGTTAAAGCGACGCAGTGCCGAATTGCAAAAAGTGCTCTGGTCTTTGGCCAGTGAAATGGTCCGGAGCTGAAGTGGTTAATGACCAGGCCATTTTTTTGTGATATGGCACTCCGCCGTTTTAACTGACAATTGCGCGGTTGTGCGACGCTGTACCCAAACAAAATTTGTGTCCTTTTTTTTCCCCCAACAAATAGAGCTTTCTTTCGGTGGTATTTGATCACCTCTGCGTTTTTTTATTTTTTGCACTACAAAAAACAAAAAAAAAGAGTGAAAATTTAGAAAAAAAAAACAATATTTTTTACTTTTTGCTATATTAACCGCGTCAGCCCCGGAAGATTTTACCCCCTTCCTGACCAGAGCACTTTTTGCCATTCGGCACTGCGTCGATTTAACTGACAATTGCGCGGTCGTGCGACGTTGCACCCAAACAAAATTGACGTCCTTTTTTTCCAACAAAAAGAGCTTTCTTTTGGTGGTATTTGATCACCTCTGCGTTTTTTTTATTTTTTGCGCTATAAACAAAAAATAGAGTGACAAGTTTGAAGAAAAAAAAATATTTTTTACTTTTTGCTATAATAAATATCCCCCCCCCCTCCAAAAAAAAAGTAAAAAAACTAATTTCTTCATCAGTTTAGGCCAATATGTATTCTTCTAATTCTTCTACATATTTTTGGTAAAAAAAACCAAACGCAATAAGTGTACATTGATTGGTTTGCGCAAAAGGTATAGCATCTACAAAATAGGGGAAAGATTTATGGCATTTTTATTATTTATTTATTTTTTTTTTACTAGTAATGGCGATGATCGGCGACATTGCGGCAGACAGATCAGACACTTTTGACACTTTTTTGGGACTGTTATGCCCCATACACACGGTCGGACATTGTTTGGACATTCCGACAACAAAATCCATGGATTTTTTCCGACGGATGTTGGCTCAAACTTGTCTTGCATACACACAGTCACACAAAGTTGTCGGAAAATCTGATTGTTCTAAACGCGGTGACGTAAAACACGTACGTCGGGACTATAAATGGGGCAGTAGCCAATAGCTTTCATCTCTTTATTTATTCTGAGCATGCGTGGCACTTTGTGCGTCGGATTTGTGTACACACGATCGGAATTTCCAACAACAGATTTTGTTGTCGGAAAATTTTATAGCAAGCTCTCAAACTTTGTGTGTCGGAAAATCCGATAGAAAATGTGTGATGGAGCCTACACACGGTCGGAATTTCCGACAACAAGGTCCTATCACACATTTTCCGTTGGAAAATCCGACCGTATGTACGGGGCATAAGACATTTATACAGCGATCAGTGCTATAAAATAGCACTGATTACTGTGTAAATGTCACTGGCAGGGAAGGGGATAACACTAGAGGGCAATGAATCAAGTTAAATGTGTTCCCTGGGAGGTGTTTCTAACTGTGGGGGGAGGGGGCTGACTGGAGGAGGAGAGAGATCACTGTTCCTGATCACTAGGAACAGCAGATCTCTCTCTACTCCCCTGTCAGAACGGGGATCTGTCTGTTTACATTGACAGATTCCCGTTCTGGCTCTCTGTGGAGCGATTGCGAGTGGCCTGGCGGACATCATGGTCACCAGCCACACGCATCAGCTCTAGCGATCCCTATCGCTCTTAAAGTGGCCGACGTACACCTGCGGAGATTCGCGCAGGAGAGCCAACCTGCCGCAGTATAATGACAGCGGCTGGTCCTTAAGCGGTTACATTTTTTGTCCTAGTTACAGTATAATGCCCCGTACACGCGGTCGGACTTTCCGACGGAATATGTGCGATCGGAGCTTGTTGTCGGAAATTCCGACCGTTTGTGTCGGCTCCATCGGACTTTTTCCATCGGAATTTCCGACGCACAAAGTTTGAGAGCAGGCTATCAAATTTTCCGACATCAAAATCCGATCCTTTAAATTCCGATCGTGTGTAGACAAATCCGACGAACAAAGTGCTACGCATGCCCAGAAAAAAATTAAGAGACAAAAGCTATTGGCTACTGCCCCGTTTATAGTCCCAACGTACGTGTTTTACGTCACCGCGTTCAGAACGATCGGATTTTCCGACAACTTTGTGTGACCGTGTGTATGCAAGACAAGTTTGAGCCAACATCCGTCGGAAAAAATCCTAGGATTTTATTGTCGGAATGTCCGATCAATGTCCGATCGTGTGTACGGGGCATAACAGAGAGCCCTGATATCGTTTTCCGTCTCATTTGCACAATCTAGACACAAAATAGCATAGCTCCCAACTGTCCCGGATTTTGAGGGACTGTCCCTGATTTGGAGCAATGTCCCTCTGTCCCTCATTCCACCTCATTTGTCCCTCATTTTAGTCTGATCTATATAGTTGTATATAAAATGCACTTTTTATCTTTCAAAAAGTGTTTCCCAGCACTAAACCTTTCATCTGAATTCTAAATTGCTGCATTTGTAAATTTTAAAAGCCAATATAAAGGATTGAGAGATATCTCAATATAAAGTATTAGTAGTGATAAAAAAAAGCCCTTGTGGATTAAATTAACCTTTTGTTTTTGGTTAATTCTCCTTTAAGAGGGTGTGGCAGGGGGGCGTGTCCTATGCCTACATATGTTTGCTAGTAGACATCCCTCATTGCCATCTCAAAATGTTGGGAGGTATCCAATAGATAGCATTTGCGTTCCGCTGATACCGGCCCATCGCCCCTTGAATTAGTTGCATAAAGATTGTTTTTACCGGTGTATGTTGCCCAAGGCAGAAGAGGGCGCTGTTTATCCACAAGGCACTTTCAAAGTAGTAATAGATCAGTCCCTTACATACCACAGAATGCCGGAGGAACGTTTCCCTAGGAGGAGGCTATGGCTCGTTCACACTGTGATCCCCAAATGTCTCTGCAGATAAATGGCTGCCAGTGGGAGAATGTTCTAGGAAGCTGACAGAAGAGGCCTCTTCTAATGGAATTCCTAATCTTTCCCTCCTCAACAGGTTTCTCAATCTAATGCTGCTCCTGCTCTCTACCCAACCTTACTGGGGCTCTGTCCTTATCTTACTCCCACTCTGTGGGCACACCGAATGATACAGAATATAACTATTTATGCAATTCTCAGTCACAATCGTTGTCAAAATCTTGCTGGGTTTTGGTATCCAATAGGATTGCTCTCTTCCCCCAAAAAATGGCTGCCTGGATCTCCTAGCAGGAGACAGTTAGTCTACAGTGGTCTTCAGTGGGCTCCTGCCAGCCTAGAGAAATAGTAAAGTGCCACCTTTAGGTTGGAGGATATACTGCAGCCTCCGCTTGCCTACATACCTGCACCCCCTGTGCCTCCCTACCCCATTCCCTTTGTTCAGTTTTTACGACTCCTCCTCTCCCCCCAATCCCTGTGCCCCCCTGTTCCCCTGTAGTGTTCTTCATTTTTCCCCACCCCTATGCCATAGCTCCCAACTGCCCCTGATTTTGAGGGACTGTCCCTGATTAGGGGAGGGGACAGCACAGTGACAGGGGTGCACATGGGGGGGGATCAGAAGCAGGTGGAACAGGAAGGGGGTTCGGTGCAGAGGGGAACAATTATAGGAACAACGCCCTGTGTCTGTGTCTCTCCCTGCAGCAGCTGAAAGCCGGCAGGAGGGAGAGAAACTGGCTTTCAGCTGCTGTAGAGAGCCACATAGGCATAGCTCCCAACTGTCCCTGATTTCGAGGGACTGTCCCTGATTTGGAACAAAGTCCCTTTTTCCCTCTTTCCTTCTCATTTGTCCCTCATTTTGGGCTACTCTATGTAGCTGTATATAAAATGCACTTTTTATCTTTCAAAAAGTGTTTCCCAGTGCTAAACCTTTCATTCAATTTCTACATTGCTGCATTTGTAAATGTCAGAAGCCAATATAAAGGAATAGTAGTGGTAAAAAAAAAAAAAAAAAACACCTGTGGGTTTAACTAATCATTCTTTTTTAAATATATTTCTCCTTTAAGGGGGCGTGGCAGGGGGTGTGTCCAATGGCTACATACTTTTCTGAATAGGTGTCCCTCGTTCCCATCTCAAAAAGTTGGGAGGTATGTATGCATATGCCATTTCTCTTCTTTCTTTATCGCCCTGTTGGTGTGTTGCATTAACGCGCACTCATTAGAGTGTGCTTTGTCCCGTATTGCATTAGGGCAATGAATGGGCTGTCGATGCACTAGAAAGGATGGGGGAAAAAAAACAACATATTGTACCACAAGGCATGTTAATGAGTTGAGGTGTGCTACAATGCATGTGTGTCAGGATTACGTAGTCATAAAGTATTGGGGTGCCTTTCGAACTGAATGGCGCCGCAACATGCTAACACGCATAACATGCAATGCAGTAATGCTTGCTTTAGGGCAATGCTCTGCATCCTAAAAGTTGGACATTGTAAAAGGTGAATTTGAATAATCATAATGTGATCAAAACCTCATATCAAAAGTTAAAATGAACAATGCAATAATAACTCCAGAGGTTGCCCTTTAAAAAAAAAACAGTCTAGCTGATTTGCATATCAATGAGGAACACCCATAAGGAAGAGGAAGTGTCTCCGTAAACACCGGAAAGGTAAATCATAACTCTGCCGTGATTGATTTGTTGATTTTTTTGATCCAATTCACTTAACCGGAACTGAAATATTTAAAGTATAGATTATTGTGTATTGTCAAATAATTCCTGCTATGGTACAACACCATGGAGCATAGGACAGTCCAGGAGAGTGGTCTACCTTGTCCTACCAGACTTTCCTTGTAGATGTTCTCTATCAGTCTTCACTCTCGCCTATCTCTCTCTCTTCCTCTCCTTTTCTTTCTTCCTCTCTCCCTTTATCTCTCTCTCTCCATCTTTCTCCCCCCCTCTTTTTCTCCCCCCCTCTTTCTCTCCCCCCCTCTTTTTCTCCCTATCCCTCTCTCCCTTTCCTCCCACACTCTCTCACTCCCCCTCACTGTCTCTTCTCCTCTCTCTTTCTCTCTCTCTCTCTCTCTCTCTCTCTCTCTTTCTCCCCCACTCCCTTACCCTTTCTCCCCTCCCCCCTTTTCTCCCCCTTTTTATATCCCTCCCTCAATCTCTCTCTTTTTTTTCTCTCCCTCTTTTTATCTCTCCCTTTGCTTCTCTCTCTCTCTATCTCCCTCTCTTTCTCTCCCCACTCTCTCTCTCTCTCCTACAAAACAAATATATAAAAATGGCACTCCTCCTGCATCCACATAGACCAAACTAGAGGGGGATTTAACAAATTAGCATATCCCACTGTAGCAAGGCATACTGTCACCCCAGGGATACAGAGGTGATCAACCATAGGGGTGTGTCCCTCTGACTTAATTAAGCATACACAAAACAACGCGAAAGGAAGGAATTCCCAAAGAATTCTTCAAAGAGGAAATGACCGGTATTATAGGTGAAACATTATCTTTATTTGAAAACTCCACATAATACTAGCAATTAAAATATATATATATAGTAATACTAAACCTCCACCACGTACATCTAAAAATTAGACAATTGTCTTAAGGACATAGGTGGCCACCACAATCTGACATACAGGCCTCACAGACAACAAACACAGCTAATTCTCTATATTGGGCCCTAGTTCAATCACATTGATGAAAAGCAAGGTAATAGCAGCACGGCAGGTTTACTGAATAATCCAAGTTCGATATGGTTGGGTACACAAAGTCTCTACATACGGACTCCAATCAAAAGGCTTGATAGATTAATAGTACCCGCTTTGCATGAAAAATATATATTTTTTTTCCCAAGATTGAGTCCATGTGGATTGGACATTAAATGGAGGCAAGATGATCCCCTCTAGAGAATAGGAAAATATTTAGGCAGCCTACTTAATAGTATCAGCTGAGGACGGGCTAATGGATCCTATCCAGTGTAGGTGAGTATAGATATATGTAATAACTTTCAATGGATCAAGTACATCTCACCTCTTCCAAAGACCACCTCGTCCGGGTCCTCAACATAGGACAGATATTACAGCCGTCTTGGGGCTAAGTCCAATCCACGGAGGGTAGAGGGGAACCTTCCTCCAATAATCAGCGTGTCCATAAGATGAACGATGCCGTTTATAGTTGGTATTTTACAGCTGGGTTATTTCCCAGGGTTATTAAGTCTCGTGATGCTTGCAGGGTTTTCCCTCTCTCTCCTTCCTCTTCCTCGCTCTCTCTCTCTCTCCCCCTGCTCTCTCTTTCCCCCTCTCTCCCTCTCTCATCCTCTCTCTCTCCCCCTCTCCCTCTTTTTTTCTCCCCCTCACCCCCCCTCTCTCTCCCCCTCACCCCCCTCTCTCTCCCTCACCTTCTCCCCCCTTCCTCTCTCTCCCCCCTCACTCCCCCTCTCTCTCCCCCTCACCCCCCCTCTCTCTCCCCCTCACCCCCCTCTCTCTCCCTCACCTTCTCCCCCCTTCCTCTCTCTCCCTCACCTTCTCCCCCCTTCCTCTCTCTCTCCCCCTCACCCCCCCTCCCTCTCCCCCCTCACCCCCCTTCTCCCCCCTCACCCCCCCTCTCTCTCCCTCACCTTCTCCCCCCTTCCTCTCTCTCTCCCCCTCACCCCCCCTCCCTCTCCCCCCTCACCCCCCTTCTCCCCCCTCACCCCCCCTCTCTCTCCCTCACCTTCTCCCCCCTTCTTCTCTCTCCCCCCTCACCCCCCTCTCTCTCCCCCCTCACCCCCCTCTCTCTCTCCCCTCAATCCCCCCTCTCCCTTCTTCTCTCTCACTCGCTCTACCTCCTTTTCTCCCCCCTCTCTCTCCCTCTTTTTATCCTCTCTCCCCCTCTCTCTCTCTTTTTTTCTCTCCATCTCTAGTTTTGTCTTAGTTTTATGTCAGTGGATAACATTTTATAGAAAAACTCACTGATCCTCTATGTATCCAGATAGGATGTCTTTACATTTTTTTACCACCATAGCACATAGTACAGTGCAGGAAAATGATTTACCTTGTCCTGTAAGGCTTTCCTATTAGATGCCACATATCCATAGTTCTTTTATCACATAAAAAAGAAAGAACAGTCCACATAGCGCGACTCCGTATCGCTTCTTTTATTAAAAATCAAATTTATGCAAATCCAAGAAAGTTAAAAAGAAGGAGAGAGAGCTTGCATGCTCTCACACTCCAAACGGAATGGGGAAGCTACGCTCTCCTCGCTCCGAGCTTGCGTTCCACCGATTGTATACCAGCAACCGGAGCTACCGGATATGACGTAATGTGTATCAAGTTAGTCCTTTCTTACGCGTTTCGTCACACGGACGTCATCTGAGGCGCCGCCATCTTGATACATCACACGTCTTAAATCCCGGGTGGAGGTGTCATTGCGGCCAATCATCTGGCGTATACCGATAACAAGCAGTGGTCAAATCAAACCAAAATTTTGTATATGTATACTTTCTTGGATTTGCATAAATTTGATTTTTAATAAAAGAAGCGATACGGAGTCGCGCTATGTGGACTGTTCTTTCTTTTTTATGATACATAATTGTGGATATCTGGCCAGAAATTACACTGCAGAGGGGAGGCTGTAGAGTCTCTTTCCTTTTCACTCGTGGATGGTCCTTTATCCTGGTGTTGTGAACAAGGGGGATATCCCAGTAGAGGAGCACCAGGACCGGGATTACATCACCTTTACTTCACGCTTATACCCCTGCAGGGGTGAAGCTCTCTGGTGAGTGAAAACACAAGAGGGGAGCACAGTCACCACTGCTGGCACGTTTTTAAATAAAACTGTCACCAACTGGATGAAGCACTATGTCACTTTGTATGGACACTGATTTTGATTTTTCGTTTGTTTTTTCATTTTTTGTAAAATGGGCAGATTGTGGTAATTTATTAGGTTTATAATTGGATACCACCAAGAACAGCTATAGTAGTTACTTTATATCAATTTACCAGTTTTTCATACATGTCACTTTTCACCTAATTTTTTATTGAGTATTTTATTAGTGCTGATTGATGGTCGATACTAGCACTAGTTGATGATTTTTATTTTATATTTTATATTTTATTTGTATGTCATTTTAATGCTGATACACGTTACTTCACTTTTCATTTTAAAATCATTTTTTAGCATACGTCACTTTGTATGAACATTTATTTAATTATGGCAGCAGGGATTTGTCCTTGCTGGACATACATAGTTTTTTTCACAATAATTATAAAAGAGTTTTGGTATCTTATGGTAGACACACATAGTTTATTCACATACAACAGCGCCATTCCCTACTTTGTTTCTTTTATTCCCTGGTCCCTACCCACTTTTCTCTCTACTTCTCTCTGGCTCCCAGCTCTCTACTTTTTTTTTTCCCTGCTACCCCCTTGCCTCTCTTTTCTCTTTTTCTTTCTTCACGCTCAAATACGTTTTTTTGGCAGGTCCACTTTATTGGACTGAGAAAGTAAATATTATGAGTTGGATGGGGAGGGGAAAAGAATAAATCCTCAGCGTTTATTGGAGTGAGAGATATGATAATGGAGTCAATGAATGTTTCTCTCTCTCTCTCTCTCTCCTCTCTCTCCTCTCTCTCTCCTTTCTCTTCTTTCTCTTCTTTCTGTTTCACTTTTTCCTGCCCCTCTGTACAAAGCCAGTTCTATAAAGACGTGGTTTGACCATTTTGGTGTGAAGGAACTCAAGTGTTCTGCACAGAGCCCTGACCTCAACCCTACTGAACACTAAGGATGAGCTCCGCCATGTTCGCCAGGAAGTCGGCACTGCACTAATCACAGGCAGTGAGACATTTCTCGATCTCTGCAGCCGCTCATCGGGGACAATGTCTCACTGCCTGTGATTAGCGCAGCGCAGTGCCGACTTCCTGGCGGGCTCTGCGCATGGGCTGTGCGAACACGCCGGAGCTCATCCTTACTGAACACCTTAGGCGTGATTTGGAACACTGATTGTAAGACCGTTCCATAAAGACATGGTTTGACCAATTTGGTGTGGAGGAACTGGAATATCCTGCACAGAGCCCTGACCTTAGCCTACCGCACACCTTAGGGGGGAAGTGGAACGTTGATTGTCAGCTAGCTCCATAAAGATGTGGTTTGACCAGTTTGATGTGGAGGAACTGGAGAGTCCTACACAGAGCCCCGACCTCAACCCTACTGGACACCTTTGGGGTGAATGGGAACACAGATTGTGATCCAACATCAGTACCCGACCATGCAAATGCTCTTTTGTCAGAATTGGCCCAGATTTCCACAGACACACTCCAAAATCTTGTGGAAAGCCCTTCCAGAAGAGCAGAATCTGTTATAGCTCCAAGGGGGTAAGGAGAATAGGAAGGGTACTCCGTATGAATTGCCATAGTGTTGACTGTGATATCCACCAAGCTTATATTAGTGTGATGGCCATGTGCCCACAAACTTTTCTCCATATATTGTAAGATTAAGCATCTAATTTTGTGTACTTTCTCTCAGCAGAATGAAGGACATACAACCATCTTTCCCTATTCAGGAAGAAGGGTAAGAAAAAACTGAAAAGGACAAAGGCTTTTACGGTCAAATAGAGGCAAAACCTGTACCAAAGCTTTCACACAACACCCCCTTGTCTCAATCCATGGTTTCTCATTAGTGTGATGGCCGGCTCTGTGACGTTGGTGTAATGGCCACGTGTCCACAGCCCTCCCCCTTGTGTCAATCCATGGCTTCTCATTAGTGTGATGTGACGTTGGTGTAATGGCCACGTGTCCACAGCCCTCCCCCTTGTCTCAATCCATGGTTTCTCATTAGTGTGATGGCCGGCTCTATGACGTTGGTGTAATGGCCACGTGTCCACAGCCCTCCCCCTTGTCTCAATCCATGGTTTCTCATTAGTGTGATGACCGGCTCTATGACGTTGGTGTAATGGCCACGTGTCCACAGCCCTCCCCCTTGTCTCAATCCCATGGTTTCTCATTAGTGTGATGGCCATGTGTCCACAAACTTTTCACCATATATTGTAAGATTAAGCATCTAATTTTGTGTACTTTCTCTCGGCAGAATGAAGGACATAGAAGCACCTTTCCCTATTCAGGAGCAAGGGTAAGAAAAAACTGAAAAGGACGAAGGCCTACTGTCAAATAGAGGCAAGACCTGTGCCAAAGCCTTCACACAACTGGAAAAGTAAAATTTGGATATATGAGACTTTGCCTTGACTTGCCCCAGCCCCCAACCCAAATGAAGTTTAAGAAGAACTCTACTCATTTAATTAAAATCGCCAAACTAAAATATGGATAGTCTAAACTACTAGAGCATTTTTGTTTTTCTGACTGCCCTCTTGGATCCTCTTTTGTTAAGGAGGTTTTCATGCCTGATGACTAGTTCAAGCATCGCCTCAACCATTGAAGAAGTGCATGGGGCACTTTGCAAATACCAAAGTAGATGTAACCCCTTCATGAATGACATATAATGTAATACAGCACTTTGGAACGTAAATGGTTTCCTTAGTCGCATCTCAGTGCTGTTGATCTCCCATGTCCTCTATGCAACCATTTGCTGTCTTATATACATTCCAAGGATGGTTGCATGGCATTTCTCAGGGTAGGTTTTCCAGTGCTGAAATCAGTGGACCATGACCATGCAGTGTACACCATCATGGTTTTCTGAAGTCTCCACTGGGAGAGTGTGTGACAATGCAGGTGCACAATTGGGAAAGAGAGAAAGAGCAGTGTCACCCCATAACAGGAAGTGCCTGACCTCAACCCTACTGAACACTAAGGATGAGGATGTCAAAATCACTAGGTAATACACAGTATTTATGGAAGCTACAAATGTAAAAAGATTGACATTTCTTTACCATGTTAGATCTCGTATGAGATTTTAGTGATTGGGTTTTGTCCCATATCACTTGTATGGCACTGCAACCTCTAGTGCATGGGTTCCTAACCTGGGGTCAGTGGGTCCACGAGGGTCAGATAAAAAATAACATTTACAGTGGGGGCGGAAAGTATTCAGACCCCCTTACATTTTTCACTCTTTGTTATATTGCAGCCATTTGCTAAAATCATTTAAGTTCATTTTTTTCCTCATTAATGTACACACAGCCCCCCATATTGACAGAAAAACACAAAATTGTTGACATTTTTGCAGATTTATTAAAAAAGAAAAACTGAAATATCACATGGTCCTAAGTATTCAGACCCTTTGCTCAGTATTTAGTAGAAGCCCCTTTTCATCTAATACAGCCATGAGTCTTTTTGGGAAAGATACAAGTTTTTCACACCTGGATTTGGGGATCCTCTGCCATTCCTCCTTGCAGATCCTCTCCAGTTCTGTCAAGGGGGATGGTAAATGTTGGTGGACGGCCATTTTTAGGTCTCTCCAGAGATGCTCAATTGAGTTTAAATCAGGGCTCTGGCTGGGCCATTCAAGAACAGTCACAGAGTTGTTGTGAAGCCACTCCTTCATTATTTTATCTGTGTGCTTAGGGTCATTGTCTTGTTGGAAGGTAAACCTTCCACCCAGTCTGAGGTCCTGAGCACTCTGGAGAAGGTTTTCATCCAGGATATCCCTGTACTTGGCCGCATTTATCTTTCCCTCGATTGCAACCAGTCGTCCTGTCCCTGCAGCTGAAAAACACCCCCACAGCATGATGCTGCCACCACCATGCTTCACTGTTGGGACTGTATTGGACAGGTGATGAGCAGTGCCTGGTTTTCTCCACACATACCGCTTAGAATTAAGGCCAAAAAGTTCTATCTTGGTCCCATCAGACCAGAGAATCTTATTTCTCACCATCTTGGAGTCCTTCAGGTGTTTTTTTAGCAAACTCCATGCGGGCTTTCATGTGTCTTGCACTGAGGAGAGGCTTCCGTCGGGCCATTCTACCATAAAGCCCCGACTGGTGGAGGGCTGCAGTGATGGTTGACTTTCTACAACTATCTCCCATCTCCTGACTGCATCTCTGGAGCTCAGCCACAGTGATCTTTGGGTTCTTCTTTACCTCTCTCGCCAAGGCTCTTCTCCCCGATAGCTCAGTTTGGCCGGACGGCCAGCTCTAGGAAGCGTTCTGGTCGTCCCAAACGTCTTCCATTTAAGGATTATGGAGGCCACTGTACTCTTAGGTACCTTAAGTGCAGCAGAAATTTTTTGTAACCTTGACCAGATCTGTGCCTTGCCACAATTCTGTCTCTGAGCTCTTCAGGCAGTTCCTTTGACCTCATGATTCTAATTTGCTCTGACATGCACTGTGAGCTGTAAGGTCTTATATAGACAGGTGTGTGGCTTTCCTAATCAAGTCTAATCAGTATAATTAAACACAGCTGGACTCAAATGAAGGTGTAGAACCATCTGAAGGATGATCAGAAGAAATGGACAGCACCTGAGTTAAATATATGAGTGTCACAGCAAAGGATCTGAATACTTAGGACCATGTGATATTTCAGTTTTTCTTTTTTAATAAATCTGCAAATATGTCAACAATTCTGTGTTCTTCTGTCAATATGGGGTGCTGTGTGTACATTAATGAGGAAAAAAATGAACTTAAATGATTTTAGCAAATGGCTGCAAAATAAGAAAGAGTGAAAAATTTAAGGGGGTCTGAATACTTTCCATCCCCACTGTACATTTACTATAAAGCCTCCCCCCCTTGTCTCAATCCATGGTTTCTCATGGAAAGAAAATAACCACTTGCCACGGCTACAGCATGGGCTTAAATTGTCGGGAGGGCGTCCATGTACATCCTCCTGTTCTTGCACTTCCCACGCACCCCCTGGGGAGCGCAGGCGGCGCACTTTGTGATAGATCATAGATCGAGTAAAGGGCCAACCACAGCAAAGCCCTTTACCACATGATCAGCTATCAGCAGATCACAGCTGATCATGGAAATAAACAGATGCCGGTTATCGCTTTTTTTTCCCCCTTCATGCTGTCAGCGTGCTTCCATCACTTCCCTTCTACAGCAGGTTGTCAGGCTTTGTAGGTTTCCTATGTTATGTATATAATGCAAGTGTTTATGGTTATTTTCAGGGATTTTATAGACATAAATAAGAACCATAACCACAAACAAGACCAGGAACAAGAAGATGCTGAGCCGCCATGTCCACCTGCTGAAAATAAAACCGCTTTGCCGGATTCTCAGGTTGACTTAGAAGATGGTAAAAGGTGGAAGAAAAAGAAGAGGAAGAAGAGGAAAAAAGCTCACCAAACACCGTCAACTTTCACCAAGCGTGAATGTGAATGGAAAGGCAAGTTTCAGCAGCAGAGAGGGTGGGATTTCCAAAGGAACTGTTATGCCCCGTACACACGATAGGATTTTCCGACGGAAAATGTTCAGTGGGAGCTTGTTGTCAGAAATTCCGACCGCGTGTAGGCTCCATCGAACATTTTCCATCGGAATTTCCGACACACAAAATCTGAGATCTGGATCTCAAATTTCCCGTCAACAAAATCCGTTGTCGTAAATTCCGATCGTGTGTACACAATTCCGACGCACAAAGTTCCACACATGCTCGGAATCAAGCAGAAGAGCTGCACCGGCTATTGAACTTCATTTTTCTCGGCTCGTCGTACATGTTGTACTTCACCGCGTCCTTGACGTTTGGAATTTCCAACAAGATTTGTGTGACCGTGTGTGTGCAAGACAAGTTTGAGCCAACATCCGTCGGAAAAAAAACATGGATTGTGTTGGAAAATCCTATTGTGTGTACGGGGCATAACTTTGCCCTGAATGGACAAAACACAGGTTCTCTTTAAAGGCAAAACTGTCATTACAGCCAAGTAGTAAAGGAGTCACTGCCAGCTAAAAGCACAACTCTGACTGAATGCCCCGTGATTGTGCACTGGGCAAATTTCTACACAAGTTTGGAGATCTCAGCCCCTCCCCCTCATCACTGTACCCCCATACCACAGTTTTTGCATGCTTCACTCTACAGGTCAGTAGGGCTCATGGATCAAATTATGGAGTGAGTTGGATGGGTCAGAAGCTCTACTTGAAGCTGAAGTTAAAATTTGTATACCAAGGGGTGGGCATTGGTCTTTGACCGGCTGTTGCCTTGCTGGCTGTTGAAACTCATGGGCAGGTCTAATATACACATCTTGGTTAAGCTGAGTGGTGAAGAGGAGGCATTGTGTGCTGCAGTCATATAGACACATTGTAACCTCCTCTATTTCCCTATAAAGTGGACCTGTCACATTGGCTGTTACTTGACCCACTGCCAAGGGTCCCATCTATCTCTGTAGTATCATGGACAATGCCATTTTCAGGAGTAACACAGTGGCAACCTCTGCAACCAGATGTGAGCCTCAGCCACAATGCCTAACAATATTACTGACAGGTTCTCCTAATCAAAACGATATTTTTTCCAGATTGTTACACAATCTCTCTTAAAATTAAGGGGACAGAAAGAGTCTGAGATTTAACCAAGACCCTTGAAGGTCCTTAGTTATGACAGGAGCCTCTACAACTATAGGTATGTCTGTGACGTTGGTAATTTTGGTAGTGGTGATCTTATGCCCTTTATGGACAGTGATGTTCCTGCCCTTAAACTGCGCCATTTTCAGGCATCGCGCACTGGCAACCTCTGGGACCAGATAGGAGCCCCACCCTTAATGCCAAACAGATTCTCTTTAATGTCAACAGCATTTTATCCAGATTATTACACAATTGCTTTTATGCCGCGAACACACGGTCGGATTTTCCGACGGGAAATGTTGGATGTGAGCTTGTTGGCTGAAAGTCCGACCGTGTGTACGCTCCATCGAACATATGTAGGAATTTCCACCAACAAATGTTGGCTAGCAGGTTCTCAAATTTTCCTGCCAACAAAACTTTGTTGGCAGGAAAGTCTGATCGTGTGTACACAAGCCCGTCGCGCAAAAGTTCACGCATGCTCGGAATCAAGTACGAGCCGGAAGCGCTCGGTCTTGCAAAACTAGCGTTCGTAATGGAGATATCACATCGGCTCGCCAGTACGTCTTGTACTTCACTACGTTCGGAATTGTTGGCCAACATTCGTGTGACCGTGTGTATGCAAGGCAAGTTGGTGCCAACAACCTTTTGAACAAAAACCCACGGTTTTGTTGTTGGAAAATCCGACCGTGTGTACGCGGCATTAGAATTAAGGGGACAGAAAGAGTCTGAGATTTAACCAAAACCCTGCCCAGTCTTTAGTTGTCATGGGAGCCTCTATGGCGATAGGTAGATCTATGACATTGGACTTTTTTTGTGGTGGTGATTTTCTATTATTATTATTAGCCAATCCTTCGTTTTAAATAGAGCCTCTATAACTATAGGTACAGTACGTTGATGATGTTGGTAATTTTGGTGGTGGTGATTTTAAGCCCATCATTGACAGTAATGTTCCTGCCTAGATGTTTACATGGTTGCTCATTAAATTAAGGGGACAGAAAGAGTCTGAGATTTTACTATGACCCTGGCCAGTTCTATGTTATGATAAGAGCTTCTAAAGCTAGAGGTACATCTATCTAAGGGGGTAACATAGGTACATCTATGACGTTGGTAATTTTGGTGTTGGCAATTCTATGCCCATCATGTACAGTTATATCCCTGCTTAGTTTATTACACAATGGCTCTTAAAAATAAAGATAATAGAAGGAGTCTTATGCAGCGTACACACGAGCAGACTTTTCGATCGGATTGGTCCGACGGACCGAGTCCGGCAGACAATTCGATCGTGTGTGGGCTTCATGGGACCTTCAGCGGACATTTCCAGTCGAAAATCTGACGGACTTTAGATTTGAAACATGCTTCAAATCTTTCCGACGGACTCGAGTCCAGTCGAAAAATCCGCTCGTCTGTATGCTAGTCCGACAGACGAAAACCGACACTAGGGCAGCTATTGGCTACTGGCTATCAACTTCCTTATTTTAGTCCGGTCGTAGGTCATCTCGTACAAATTCGTCGGACTTTAGTGTGATCATGTGTAGGCAAGTCCGTTCGTTTGAAAGGCCATTGGAAGTCCGTCAAAAGTCCGTCGAAAAGTCCGTTGGACCAGTCCGGTCGAAAAGTCCGCCCGTGTGTACCTGGCCAGTCTTTAGTTATGATAATAGCCTCTACAGCAATAGGAACGTCTATGACGTTGTTCATTTTGGTGATTCTATGCCCATCATGGACAGTGATATTCCTGCCTTTGAACAGCGTCATTGTTAGGTGTCACACAATGGCAACCTATGGGACCAGACGGGAGCCTCAACCTAAATGCCTAACAATGTTGCCGACAGGTTCTCTTTAATGTTAAGAGCATTTTATTCATATCATTACACAATTGCTTTCAGAATTAAGGTGACAGGACAAGTCTGGGATTTTACTAAAACTACTGCCTAATCCTTAGTTGTCATAGCAGCTTCTGTGGTGATAGGTATGTCTATGACGGTGGTCATTTTGGTGGTGGTGATCTTATGCCGTAAATTATTATTATTATTAAACACGATTTATATAGCGCCAACAGTTTACGCAGCGCTTTTGTTCTGGAAATTTTAAGCAAATAATTTCTTTGCACTTAAAAGCACAAATACAGCTCTCTTGTATAATGCCGGGTAAAGCGCGCTTGTAAATCTCCAAGTAACACAGACACAGATGCTGGTATCACGTTGAGCTTAGCAGAATCCTGCCATAGAATGCTTTACTGCTTTTATTTATACTGTAAACATGAATAAACAAAGGAAGGAGGTGGTGTCAGAATCAGCCAATCAGACACTTGTATTCTTTCAAAAGAACCAATCACACACATGTATGTATTCAAATAGAATTACAGTAGTGACGTGTGCAGATGGTCGTGTGCAGAGCCATGCAGCAAGCATCCTGTGAGACAAAAAGTGTCTCACAATTTGAACACTACTTACATGGCTCTGAACACGACCGTGTGCACACTTCCACTGCTACCAATGACGCGAGCCGTACTCTATCGTGGCTCAGTGGGCCATAATTTTGTATGGTTATACTATGGTTCCCATGTACGCAGATCTGTTTACTTAGGAGAATTAATGCAGTCGCCATGAAGTGGCCAGTCACTTGGTGAGGCATTTACGAACATCCTAAAAAAAGCGAACAGATCTGCCGTGTCCACGGGAAGGTTTCCGCAGCCAATGGTCTTCCACCAACATCTGTATGTGCGAATACGCTCGCATGAGCATATTACAGCAAAACTGACACTGGGGGACATCTGACAACATACATTAATAACAATTTCCACAACACTTTTCAATGTAGAGGTGGGGACGGTACAATTACAATACAGTTCAATACAGAAGGGACAGGAGGGCCCGGCTCATAGAGCTTACATTCTAAAGGGAGGGGGTGATTGGTACAAAAGGTAATAGATGCGGGGAATGATTTGATGGGTGGTGGCTCGGGGACAGTTGTTTGGTGGGTGTGGGATAGGCTCTCCTGAATAAGTGAGTTTTCAGGGATCTCCTAAAGGTGGACAGGTTAGGGGCTGATTGGATATATGGGGGCAGGGAGTTCCAGAGGATGGGAGAGGCTCTGGAGAAGTCCCGAAGAGGAGCATGAGAGGAGGTAACAAGAGAGCTAGAGAGCAGGAGGTCCTGGGAGGAGCGGAGGGGACAATTTTGGCGATATCTGCAGATGAGGTTGGTGATGTAGTTAGGGGGCGATGTTGTGGATGGCCTTGTATATGGTGGTTAGTATTTTGAATTTTATATGGTGGGGGAGGGGAAGCCAGTGAAGGGATTGGTAGAGAGGAGCAGCAGTCACGGATCGGTTAGTGAGGTGTATTAGTCTAATAGCAGCATTCATAATAGAATGAAGGGGGTATAGCCTGCGTAAGGGTAGGCCATTAAGGAGAGAGTTGCAGTAGTCGAGGCGGGAAATAATCAAGGAGTGAATAAGTTGCTTTGTGGTGTCGTTAGTCAGGAAGGGTCGAATTCTGGAGATGTTAAGTCAGCAGGATTTAGCCAGTGATTGGATGTGGGGGCTGAAGGAGAGGTCAGAGTGAAGGATTACACCCAGCACCCTTAATAAATGAATAATCATTATAAATAAATGATAAATTAATTATCATTCCACTGTTGTCCCTGAGACTTTCACTTATTACTATTCGACGAATGAAACAAGTGAATCATTTTCCAACAACTCTTCTCTGCTTTGTTTTCAGATTTTTTTTGGAAATCATTCCTTATTTTCTGTAAGTACTGCAAAAGCCATCTTTACTAAAAAATATTAATTATTAAAAATATATTATTATATTATACATTATTAAAAATACAAATGACTGCTTCTAATGAATTCTTTATTTATGATTGGACTCCATAAGGTTCCCATCATCCAAAAGCTTGTTAAGCGTACATTTTCGTTTTAAAAGAAGGAATTTAAAAATGTTTAAAAGTACATGTTTTAAAGTGTAGCGATAAGAAACAAATACAATATAAAAATATAACAATATAACAAAATGTGTCCTCGTATATGCAGAAAGTCCTTTTCACGTACAGTGAAACAAATGTGATAAACAAGTACAATATAATAATATAACGTGATTTGTCCCAATATATCCAGGAGGTCCTTTTCACAGGGAGTGAAACAATTGTGATAACAAACAAATGCAATATAACAATGTAACAATGTAACACAATAACAACATGATAGGATTTGTCCCAATATATCCACAAGATCATTTTCAAATAGTCGTATCTTTTTATTAATCCATCTCAACCCTTGGCAAAGTCAGTGGTAAAGAAAACCATCATTGTGGAGCTGGGGGTCACTTAGATGGGGGGGGGTGGAGCTTTGTGAGCCACATCCAGAGTTGGAGAGCGCATGTGCCGCAGCTGGAGTTGGTGGGCGGACACGTCGCAGAAACTGATATGCTGGCATGATTGTTTTAAGCAATACCAATGCTCACATACAGGGGAGTAGCTATAGGAGTCTCAGGGGTCCCAATTGTGACCAGGCCCCATGCTCCAGGGGGCCCATGCAGCTCCCCTGTGCCAAAATCCATAGTACCCAAAACAGTGCCAGGGAGCATCGGAGGAGGTGGAGAGTGAGATATGACGGTGTGGTAGTGCGGGAGAGGAGCAGACAGTAGCCCCCCTGGACAGTGACAGCAGCCCCAAGACAGCAAGAAGGGGGCCCACTGCAGAACATGTGAAAGGGTTCTGCTACAGGACAATAATAAAGGGCCCTGTGACAGGAGTAAAGGGCCTCGCAAAGGGCCCCAGCCGGGGGTAAGGGGGCCCTTCCTGGTTTCTTGCACAGGGGCCCTGAAGGTTCTAGTTGTGCCTCTGCTCACATACAGTATATATATATATAATTTGATGTATGTTGATTGCCTCTAATAAATATTCCCTCCTTACAGGTGTGAGCACCATCTTAGTCTTTGGTACAGCAGCAATTTATAGTAAGTGATCATTTTATTTACACAAAATGATGACATGATTTCTCTAGCTTTAGAGTATCAGATGTGTCTTCAGGGCTCTTTCCGTGTGCAGCAAAACAGGTGGAAATGAGGAAAATCCATTGTTTTTCATCCATTCCAAACTGTCCATTCCCACCAATGCATCACAAATGATCCATTCCCACCAATGCATCACAAATGATCCATTCCCACCAATGCGTCGCTTTGCATTGTGTTGGGAAAAAAGTTTCCATGCTGCATTTTGGGTTTCAGACCTGCAGTTTGTCATTCAAGCCAATAAAGATTCAGTCTTTCAAAAATGCACTGCATGGTGATATATACGTCAATGATATGCACATTATAGCCGGACTCCAGACAGACACAGTTTAATGCAGTTAAGATTAGATTAGACACTTGCCACCAATGCCAGATCTTTCCAAACTTCTTAGGGCATCTCCTATGTTTATAGGTCAGTTCCTCTCCTCCTAAAGGGGTTGTAAACCTTCGAGGTTTTTCACCTCAATGCATTCTATGCATTGAGGTGAAAAACCTCCTGTAATGCTGCAGCCCCCCACGAGCCCCCTGTTTTAGGTACCCCCTCTATCTCATCCCGGGGACAAGCACGCCAGCAAAAGCCGGTGTCTCGGGTCCTGATTGGATGGATTGATAGCAGCGCAGCCATTAGCTTCTTCTGCTGTCAATCAAATCCAATGACCTGAGCGCCGGGGCGGGGCCGAGTCATACATTCGGCTTCTATGGACGCCGAATGAATGACTCGGGAGCGCGCCCGCAGGGTAACCTCCCCAGGAGAGCGCTTCTCCCAGGTGGTTATCTAATGCGGGGAGGAGCCGTGAGAGCCACCGAGGGACCCCAGAAAAGGATGTTCGGGGCCACTCTGTGCAAAACGAGCTGCACAGTGGAGGTTAGTATGACATGTTTGTTATTTATAAAGAAAAAAAAAAAAACATGAAGCTTTAGTGTTTAAATTAAGATTGTTTTGATCCATTGATCTATCATTGGTGGACAGTTTGATAACCATTTTTGCAAGATAAGTTTACGTGCCATATACATAGTTCTTAGCCACATCAGCAATCACCCCTAGCAATGCTATTTTTGGATCAGACTGTATCTGTGTAGAGCACAAGGAATTCAAAGTATCAAATATGGACTCCCAGTAGCAGCGCAATTTGGGGCATCGCCATAACATATGTACAAGTCTACCTGGTACCATTTGTGCATCTTGGGCAGTTGGGTGTAATTGCTTTACCAAACGAATACAGTTTTAAAGGAGTATAGTGAGCTCTATGGATAATAAATAGTTGAGTCAGACACTGTGCAGAGGATACCTTAAATACATTTTTCCAGGCTTGCCCCCATTCCTCTTCACTGTCTCTAGATCTCTACGCCTCCGTCCAAAACCACCCTCTTGTGAACTGATTTTAGTCATCATTTGAATAGAAGAATATATATTTCCCATTAGTCCCTGTTTAGCACATGTTGTAGTTACTGCCAGAGTTAAAATTGGTAAAGGATAATATTTAAATAAATAAGGTCTTTGCTTGGGATTGCAAATATTGAAAAAAAAAAATTATTTTATTTCATTTATTTATCCATCATTTTTCATCTATTCCAAAGTGTCCATTCCCACCAATGCATCACAAATTATCAATTCCCACCAATGCATCACAAATGATCCGTTCCCATTAATGCGTCGCTTTGCATTGTGTTAGAAAAAAAGCTTCCGTGCTGCATTTTGGGTGGCAGACCTGCAGTTTGTCATTCAAGCCAATAAAGATTCAGTCTTTCCAAAATGCACTGCATGGTGGCATACTGTAAGTCAATGATATGCACGTTATAGCCGAACTCCAGACAGACACAGTTTAATGCAGTTGTATATTCCTTTAAAACTAAATGCATTTTTATCTACATCCATGGTATTTACTGCATATATAGCTGTTACAAGTGCCTAAAACTGTCTTGATAATAACCCCCCTCTGTCATCCCTGCTCAGCAGCACTCAGTCTGGGGGAGGGAGGGGCCAGCATGAGGGTCCAATCAGGTGTGCTGCCTACACATGTGCAGACAGGAAGAAGTAGGGTTTAATGCTCTCCTGTGTGTTGCTCCTTCTTCCTTTTCCCATGATCATCAGGCTGAGGGAGGTAAAGTAACACCAATCTCTATTGGAGGGAGAGTCGTTGCTGTTCTGGCTGTGCCTTCTGGAAGGAGGCTACACAGAAGTACAGAATTAGCAATGATTGTTGCCTTGCAGTCATGCTGGTCCTCTAACCTCACTACTCTCTGAGCTGCTGACATGGCCAAAAGGAGTTACAATGAAGTCCTAATTTTTTTAGTGACTTGGGTAGTATTCTAAGCCATTAGATAAGCAGGACAGCCAGGCAAGGAGCATTTTCAGAAGGAGGTCATCAATGGCAGCCTCTATATCTCTGAGCCCAGGTATCCTATAATGTGTTTTTGTGTATCTATCAACAGAATACTGTCCGTATATATTTAATTATTTTCTTATATTGCAGTGCAAGAACGTTCTGTGGAGGAGGTGCCTAAAATCCAAGCTCAAAGATCAGAAGGTCCCACATATAAATCTGCTGGTAAAGGTAGGAAAAATCAGCCAACTTGTATACTTGTGAGAAGGCTGATCAAATGAACCCTTTCCCTTTCCTTTCCCTTGTTTCTTTTTTCTGTCCCTTTTCATTTCCATTTCCCTTTCCTTTTCCTTTGTTTCTTTTTCCTTTCCCTGCCCTTTTCCCTTCGGTTTGGCCACCCCCCCGAATTATCAAACACCAGCCGCCTGTCAGAAACCATGAAATCAGACCCAGACAGATGTACAGTTAAATCACAATTGTTTAATAATAAAAGTAAATAGAACAAAAATAGTGAAAACATAGCCAGAGTTCAGGAACCGGAACGGATAGTCAGACAAGCCAAACGTCAGGGAGCCAAAGATGAGCGTAGTAAAACAGCAAGCAGGATCTGGAGCCAGAAGGGATGTCAGCCAAGCAAGTCTTTTAACAGGAGTGCAGGAGAGTGTCTCTGTGATGTTGACCAAGGCGAAGGCAAAGATCCTCTGGGCTGAATGGCTTAAGTAGGCAGGACTGACGAGCAGGATATCATCAACAGCTGAGTAACTGTGGAGAAATAGGAGCTGGCAATTAGCCGACAGCTGAGTAGCCAGCCCAGAGAAGGAAGGGCTGAACCCAGCCCTGACACCGCCACTGACTGGAACCAATTGTTTCCAGAAGTCACCTGATTAGTACAGTAGAGTCAACCTGTGTGTAATTTAATCTCAGTATAAATGCAGCTGTTCTGTGAACCCCCCAGAGGTTTGTTAGAAAGCCTTAGCGAACAAACAGCATCATGAAGGCCGAGGGAGTTGTGGAGAAGTATAAAGCAGGGCTAGGTTATAACAAAATCTCCTAAGCTTTGAACATCACACGGAGCTCTGTTCAATCCATCATCCGAAAATGAAGAGTATGGCACAACTGCAAACCTACCAAGACATGGCCGTCCACCTAAACTGACCGGCCAGGTAAGGAGAGCATTCATCAGAGAAGAGCCAAGAGGTCCATGGTAACTCTGGAGGAGCTGCAGAGATCCACAGCTCAGGTAGGAGAATCTGTCCACAGGACAACTATTAGTCGTGTTCTCCACAAATCTGATCTTTATGGAAGAGTGGCAAGAAGAAAGACATTGTTGAGAGAAAGCAGTAAGAAGTCTCGTTCGCAGTTAGTGAAAAGCCATTTGGGGGACACAGCAAACATGTGGAAGAAGGTGCTCTGGTCAGAGGAGACCAAAATTGAACTTTTTGGCCTAAAAGCAAAACGCTATGTGTGGCAGAAAACTAACACTGCACATCACCCTGAACACACCATCCCCACTGTGAAACATGGTGGTGGGAGCATCATGTGGTGGGGATGCTTTTCTTCAGCAGGGACAGGGAAGCTGGTCAGAGTTGATGGGAAGATGGATGGAGCCAAGTACAGGACAATCTTAGAAGAAAACCTGTTAGAGTCTGCAAAAGACTTGAGACTGGGGCGGAGGTTCACCTTCCAGCTGGACAACGACCCGAAACATACAGCCAGAGCTACAATGGAATGGTTTAGATCAAAGCATATTCATGTGTTAGAATGGCCCAGTCAAAGTTCAGACCTAAATCACATTGAGAATCTGTGGCAAGACTTGAAAATTGCTGTTCACAGACGCTCTCCATCCAATCTGACAGAGCTTGAGTTATTTTGCAAAGAAGAATGTGCAAAAATGTCCCTCTCTAGATGTGCAAAGCTGGTAGAGACATCTCCAAAAAGACTTGCAGCTGTAATTGCAGAGAAAGGGGGTTCTACAAAGTATTGACTCGGGGGGGGGGGGGCGCCATACAAATGTCCCCCACACTTTTCACATATTTATTTGTAAAAGATTTGGAAAACCATTTATCATTTTCCTTCCACTTCACAATTATGTGCCACTTTGTGTTGGTCGATCACATAAAATCCCAATAAAATACGTTTACGTTTTTGGTTGTAACATGACAAAATGTGGAAAATTTCAAGGGGTATGAATACTTTGTCAAGGCCCTGTACATACTCCAAGAGTGACTTTTTCCAGGAGGTCACTGACCAGACATCTTAGACTTGTTACCCTTTTGTTTTTTTCAGAGATGTGCACTGCAACTTGTAAAGTAGATGATCCCCCCATTGTTCTGAAACGGAATGAAAACGCAAAAGTTCTGAAGACAGACGTACGCTGTCCAAACACAGAGGAGTATTTGAAGATTAAAACCTGTTTCCAAAATGAATTCTTATTAATAGTGTCATTTAAAAAAGGAGAAGACGGACCTCTCTACATAGAACATGGCACTGGAAGGGATCAGTCCACTTATGTAGATATGAAAAATGAAGGTAAGCAATGAGGCTTTCTATTACCATTATCAATGCATGGTGTTGATGATGCTGGTCAAAGATTGCAAACGAATGACTAGAGGAAAAAGTGAATTTACTTCTTTATAATTGCTTTATTGGTGGGTGTTTTTTTTTTTCTTGATATACAGACAGATAGATTATCTATAGGTTTGGTTTGTAAAAAGTTTGGTAAATCTTGCATGAAGTTTGAAGTTCACAAACATTCAGTAGAGCATGGAATTCTGGCTCCCCTAGACCTGCTTCACCTCTGACCCTCTGCCATGCAGCAAGAGCCAAAATATAGAGTGCTGATGTTATTGGGGGACTGTGTGATTAGGGGGCTCTGTGATGGGGGTACACTGATGTGATGAGAACACTTAGTGATGGGCGGAATCTGATGTGATGGGGGGGGGGAGCCTCTGGTGCGATGGGGAGGACCTCTGATGTGATGGGATGACTTATGTCATGGAAGAACCTTCTGCTGTGATGACAGGACCTCTGATGTGATGGGGGACCTCTGACATGATGGGCAGACCTCTGCTTTGACAAGTACACCTCTGATGTGATAGGAGGACCTCGGCTATGATGGGGGACCTTTGATGTAATGGGGGGCCTTGGTTTTGATGATGGGACTTCTGATATAATGGGAGACTTTGGCTATGGCGAAGGGACAGCTGATGTGATGGGGGGACCTCAGCTTTGGCGAGGGGACCTCTGACATGATGGGGGGAGCTTGGTTATGACGAGGGGACCTCTGATGTGATGGGAGGAGCTTGGCTTTGACTAGGGGACCTCTTATGTGTTGGGGGGGACCTCTGACATGATGAGGGGACCTCTGCTGTGATGGGGGGTCTTCTGATGTGATGGGAGGACCTCTGACATGAAGAGGGGACTTCTGACATGATGAGAGGACCTTCTGCTGTAATTAGGGGACCTTTGATGTGATGAGAGGACCTTCTGATGTAATGACAGGACCTCTGATGTGACGGGGGCTTCTGACGTGATTGGGAGATCTCGGCTATGATGAGGGGGCCTCTGATATGATGGGACCTCTGACATGATCGGAGGACCTCTGACGTGATAGGATGACCTCTGATGTGAATAGGGGTTTCTGATGTGATGGGGGGACCTCTGGTGTGAAGAGGGATTTCCGATATGAAGGGGGACCTCTGAAGTGAAGTTTATTTCACCAAGGAAGTTACATGCATTCTCCCAGGCTCAGAATTCCCATTTTTTTAAAACCAGAGTGCTTTGGGATTTTGCATATTTCTAAAGGGTGCCACAACTGAAGATAGTTGAGAAACGCTGATTTAACTCATGTTTGTTTTTTCAGCGTGCTACTCATCCGTGGAGGACCAGGCTGAAACCCCAACACCAAAACCAGATGAGACAGAACATGAAGCCAAGAAAGGTACAGTCATTCCTCACAGCCTAAGAGACATATTGATGAAAAGGCAACTTTATCATGCCTTATGTGCATTTGGTGTGTACAACGGTGTACGGTGTTACCGGTACCTACCAGGGTCAGGGATGCATGGTCCACCGACAGCTTAGTGACTAGAATCACCATCCATTCTGCTGATGGCCAAGTCTTCTGGGTTGCCGTTTTGGCCTGAATTATCCCTGGGCCTTCTACAACTATTCCCAAAGTGGGACCGTTGCTAGGAGGAAAGCTTCTACACCAAGACAGCTAGAAGGTTCTCTGAACCTGAGTCCAATGCTAAAGAGGTACTCTAACCAAAACCCATCCAATGTATTTAAGACCTCTGCATCAAAGTAACTTTTTAATCTCATCTGCACCATCTATCTAAATATGTCATTGGATACAATTTGTCTTATTATAGGGTGCCCACCATCCGTGAAGGATTGCTTGGAAACCAAGAGACAGAATGTGATTGATGTTTCCAGTTTTTCAACAAAATTTACCGGTAAGGGTTCCTCACAATTTGAAATTTGAAATCCCTCTTGGCTCAGTGGCAGTTTATCATTTTCTCCTCTGGATTATAAGAAAGTTATACTCCACAGACATTGGGCTTTTCTTTGTTCTTTTGACTCTGTTAGCTGCCTGACACCCCCCCCCTTTAGCTCTCAGTGCCTGAAACATGTTAGGATAACAAGAGTATGCAATAAAAACAAATTCTAATCCACAGGCCTCTCATAGTTAAATACTTACCGAAATTTCAGTTCTGATCCCTGGGAAACCCTTCCCACAGTTCACCTCTGGCACACTCATTGACAGCGTGGTTTTGCCCAGAGCCTACCCACAGTCCACCTCAAGCATTCCCACTGAAAGGTGGTCCCACCTAGACCCCCAGCACTTCCTAGAATGGCCAAACCCTGTCATAATTATGCAGGGACTGCCCATTCATGACCCCCCCCCCCCCATCACCATACTGAATGCCTTTGAGTTATTGCTCATGCACAGTAACTTAAAGCAATGTTAAACCCCAAACCCCAAAATACCATATAATGCAGCTTACCAGTTATTAGATGTGATGGCTGCATTCATTTTCTTTTTTTAAGGCTTTTTTTTTCACCTGGTGATCAGGCTGGTAACACACCTCCTGTATTAGGGCGTCCCCACTCTGGATGAAGAAGCACAGGGGGGGGCACCTTTGGATAGCAGCATTGTCAGTCTAGGGGAGGGGAGTGTTAGATTGCACTGTACTGCAGGGGGCTTTATTGTTCATGGGGGGTGGGGGGTCTTATTTTGCTGGGAGGGATCTACTGTTAAAGAAAGGTGTCTATTGTTGTTGACTGCTGGGGGTGGTCTTTTGCTGCTGAAGGGGTACTTAGTTGCAGGGGATCTATTGTGGTGTGGTGATCAATTGCTACTGGGAGGGTCTATTGTTGCTGGGGAAAATCTGTTGTTTCTTGGGGGGGGGGTAGTAATCTATTGTTGCTGGCTGCAGGGGATTTATTTTACAGCTTTTTTGTTATAATTAACAGATTCCATATAAATTACTTCGCACCACAAAGTTATGCTTGTTTTTTGTATTCTTTAAAAGGGGTGGTGCTGATAGGTGGGTAGGAGGTGGAACCAAGGAACACTGCTTGGAGGTAGGTAGGGGGCGGAGACAAGGGGACTCAGAATTAGGAAGTATCTGCACCTATTTATTGAGGGGGGGGAAAAAACCTTGGTTAAAGCAGTATTTTTTTTTTCTTTTTGGGATAAAGGTTTTACAGAAATAAATAAATAATATATAAAATAAATAAATAAAAGCTAAACACTGCCAGTGGTAAATGGTTTGTCTCATCCATGTAACTAATACATCTGCAGGACAGCTTGTTCTTTTGAAAAACAGCAGATTTACTGGCCAGATCACCAAGTAAAAAAATAAGGGAAAGAAAGCCTAAAAAAATGAAACGAATGCAGCCGTCACATCTAAGAATTGGTAAGTTGCAATATGATAAAATGTTGACTTTTGTGTTTATTACCACTTTAAATAGGAGTTACGTGGCCCAGAATACAGCATCATTAGGATTGAGGTCCAAGATGCGGGACTGCCCCTCCAAATCCAGGCCAGTTGGCATCTATGTAGTTACTTAGCCATAACACTGATTCAATGGCTTCGGTCACCTAAGGCTTCCCTCAGAATCCACTCACCACATTCTTGTTCCATAATAAATGGTATTGAAGACAGAGAATCAGCATGACAGCCAAAAAAAATATCATATTCAAAGCAAGTCATAAAGGGCCGCTCACTTATTTCTTCCATTACAGGTTCCCTATAGGGTATGGGCTCATGATGCACACATATTTGTAGGTGTATGGTCATACAGCATAAAATAGGCTTGTATTTGCAGCGCCCGGAGCCCCAGCTACTGCAGAAAATATGCTTGTGTGTGTATATATATATATATGTATACACCATAATCGGGCAGACCTTCCCACCCCCCTGGTTCTAATAGCCCAGTTAAAGAGACGGTAGGGCTGGTTAAAGCCCAAATCCAAATACAGTTTTGTCCACCCTCTTTCCTGTAGTGTAGAGAAATCTCCCCAAACCGACAATGTTAACAACTTTGGTCTAACCCTCCTAAAGTCTATTGAAATTTTTAAGTTTTGCCTGGAGTAGGTATTTAAAGATTTACCTGCATCGCCCTCTGCTGGTGAAATGTGATATTGCAGAGTTACTAATGAAGATTTTTCTTGTAATTCTAGGTGTTGGAGGAATGAAATATTTCTGCGGTATAGGTGCACTTATTGTCATTGTTTTTCTGCTGCCGGCTTTATTTTTTGTGGTCAAGTATTTAAGGTGAGTCAAATGCTATCACAGTGGATAATAATAATACTCTACCAAATTACATTCAAGTATAGTGCAGACCCGAAGCTGGTCCCACGGTTTTGTCCCAGGTTTTATTCCCTGTTGGGTGCACAGCAGCCGGGAATACAGCATTTTCTCTGTCTCTCCACTCAACAACCGGGCGGCAGAGGTCTCTTTTTTTGGGGGGGGTGGTTTATTGGTTGAAGAACTGGGATGGGGAAAAGGGTGAGCCTTGGGACTAATGCAACCTTAACTGAGGAAACTCTCTAGTAAAACTAATGTCTTCAAAGAAGGTCTCTAATATAAGAGGATGTGGACATACATCTACAGGGGGATCCCACACAGGAAACAGCCTTGAGCCAGCAAACTCTGGAAGAGTCTCTTACAAAAAAAAGGGTCAAAACAGCAACAGTCTACCCAGGATCTCTCTCAGGCCTTTACTCACTGTGTCCCTGTATACATGAATGACTCCTTCCAGGATCAACTAGACCCTGTACCATGAGCCTCCCGGCCAGATCCTCAGTAGGCTTCACTCCAATCTGTTCTTCCAGCTTTAGCAGCTGGCCCCCCCAGCTATCTCTAAACTGGGGCTGTATTGAACCACTTGCAGGCCCGTTATGGATGGCCCAGGAGGGTGGAAAGACCCTCCAGGCTGGTTCTCTCTTCACCAGGCAAAGGACCCTGCTGTTCTAGGTCCTCAGCCATTTATACACCCCTCAGCCCCCTGCTGGTTACTCTCCTGAGCACGGGATTGGCTGCGGCAGCATAAACATTCACGCTGCCCATTTGGTTACTTCACACCTAAACTCCAAAACAATCACAGAGGTCTTGAATGCAGAGAGGAGCAACCAAACTGGCAGCCTTGTATAAACCCAAAACAGCCAAAAAAATAATCAACCTGCCCCACTTGCTTCAAAGGAGCCAAAAATGAAATGTACATTACTTAGTAACAACCTAACTAGGAGGGTGTTGGACAAGTACAAAACATAAGTCCAAAATGCTCTTTATACAGCCGTCTTGAGACTATACCGCTTCTTTGCCTATTTTTTGTATCTAATGCCCTGTACACACGGGCAGGGGTGGACTGACCATTGAGCCACTCGGGCACTGCCCGAGGGCCCTGGGCCACTAGGGGGCCCCATCAGGGTTGCCTGCCTCAGTAAAACCAGGGACAGTATGTATAAATCTGTGTTTTTTTTACATCTGTCTGTGTATACTGTGTGTACATGTATGTGTATACTGTGTGATTGTATACTGTGTGTGTGTATACTGTGTGGCCCCATAATCTCCTATTGCCCTGGGGCCCCATGAGTTATGAGTCCGCCCCTGCACACGGGCGGACTTTTCGGCAACAAAGGTCCGACAGTCTTTCCGACGGACTTTCGACAGACTTCCAACGGACTTTCGAATGAACGGACTTGCCTACACACGATCACACCAAAGTTTGACGGATTCGGGAAGGAAGTTCATAGCCAGTAGCCAATAGCTGCCCTAGCGTCGGTTTTCGTCCGTCAGACTAGCATACAGACGAGCGGATTTTTCGATAGGAACTGGGTCCGGCTGAGTTCCGACGTAAAGATTTGAAACATGTTCCAAATCTAAAGTCCTTCAGATTTTCGACAAACAGTCCGCTGAAGGTCCGATGAAGCCCACACACGGTCGGATTGTTCGCCGGATTCGGTCCGTCGGACCAGTCGCAAAGTCCGCTCATGTGTACACGGCATAAGAGTATCCAGATCCAGCACAGTTGTATATTTGCTTCCCCCCGGGATTGTGCCGGGCACTCTGGAGAGGATGCTGTTTTATCCAGAATGCTAATTTCTATCCAGGATCAATGGAGATAAACAGCTATGATGTAGGACAGAGAAATATGACTGAAAAGCATTGAAGGAAGCTATAGAGGAAAAAGCAATGAACTTACCCTGTTTCCCTGAAAATAAGACCTAGCGTGATTGTCGGTGATGGCTGCAATATAAGCCCTACCCCCCAAATAAGCCCTAGTTAATGTCCTTGTAGGTCTTATTTTCAGAGTAGGGCTTATTTTCGGGGAAACAGGGTAGGGCTTATTTGGGGGGTAGGGCTTATATTGCAGTCATCACCGACAATCACGTTAGGTCTTATTTTCGGGGAAACAGGGTAGTAAAGCATTCATCAGATCTTGTATGATATTAGAATACAATGCTATGAAAATGCAAAATTTTGAGTAAACATTATATAGCCAAATGATGGAGTTCAGTTGTTTCCAGTGAAGGGTACCGTTAATACTACATCAAATAAATACATTGTAGACAATTGTGCTCTTCCAACCTTGTGGTGACAGTTTGGTGAAGACCCTTTCCTGTTCCACCATGACTGTGCCCCTGTGTACAAAGCCAGTTCCATAAAGACATGGTTTAACCAGTTTTGGTGTGGAGGAACTTGAATGCCCTACACAGAGCTCTGACCTCAACCCAACTGAACGTCTTTGTGATGAGTTGGAACATAGATTTTGGGGCAAGTTTTCCCAATAGAGTGAAGGATGGAATAGCCATAAATGATGGAGAAGGGGCAACTCTATATTAATGTCCACCATCCTATTCCCAATAGGTTGTTGCACATCTCATTGAATGGGATGTCCAACAAGATCCTATAGATGTGTTGGTCAAGTTTCCACAAATGTTTGGCCATCATCGGTATAATATAATGTTACATAACAGTTATTAAGCTATGAGCTAGGATTTGATGTTAGGGTCACCAGTAGGGTCAACCCTTCTAAACCCCTCTGGGATGAATTGGAACGCCGATGGTGAGTCTGGTCTTTTAATCCAATATCAAGACCTAACCTCACAAATGGGCACAAATTCCCTACAGAATCTTGTAGTAAGTCTTCCCAGAAGAATGGAGGATGTTATAGCCACAAAAGGCGACCAACCCCATATGCCATGGTTTTGGAATGGGACATCCAGTGAGCTCATATAGGTGTGATGGTCAGGTGTCCACCAACTTTTGCCTATTGAGTACAAATTGGAGTAAATACAAAGTTAGGAGAGGAGGAAAGAGGAACTGTATTGGGGCTTTTTTGGTGGGGGAGAGGGGGATGCTAAACCCACTAATCAAATTTCTGTATTCACCAAATCCATGGAAGAACTCGAAAGGTGTTATGGTACACAAAAATATCATTTCTGCTCTTTGTCAAAATAGCATCTGCTCACACAACAATACAATAAATGTCAAGATTTAAGGAATAAGTCCATCTTTTGCGAAAAAATAAAAAATAAAAACAAATAATAATAATAATAAATGCACCCACATTTGCATAAAAAATGTGAGGTTTGGGGTGGGACGGTGGCCGGCTTGGCACCTTGTCACATTTTATCCCCCAATATTGGTGTAACATAGTATAAAAGGTGGACTTAGCCTTTAACTGCAGTTTATTACGAGTGCCAACATCCGGGCTTGCATTTGATGTTGGATAAGCAGTAAAACTGGAATTTACATTTTTGTTTCATATTCCAGACGTGTCAGACGGGCCATAGACAATACTGAGAATGGAAACGTTGGTGGCCAAGTCTAGCAAGTTCATTTGTTAAAGTCTTCTGATCAAATGTCATTATGTCATCCTGTATTCAATTTATATTTTATTTCTTCTGGTATTATTGCTGGCATATACAGTATATGTGTATATGCATCCGTGTTCTAGGGTACAACATATTTCTTTAGGTGAACTAAGATATGAGAATTGCTTTAATAAATTGATACAATAAGTGGCAAAGCATTTGGTGTTTGCTAGTATGGGAGTATAGTGATTATACTCACTAGCAAAACAAACGCCATAGCAATTCTTGGCAGCAATGGACCCGTAGACTGGAGAAGTTGTCCTTCCCAATATAAACCAGATCAACCAACCATCCCACATATATGGCACCTTCATATAAACCAGGCCATTGAATGGCTTCAGAGAACTTGTACTCTCAGCTTGGTGTACATGTTTATGGAGACATCTACAGTCTGCTTTGCCTGAGGTCTATCAGAACATACCTACAGACAGTATAGTCAGTGTAGAACAACTTAGAAAACAGTATTTTGGTAAAAAAAATCAAAAATTGAAGACCTAGCACTTAAATTTGATACATCATATGAAACAAAAAATTGGAACTGCTACACAGCATTTCAATTTGAAGAACAAATTTGGGCAAATATAGTCCCTGTAAGTATTTCTTCAGAAAGTATTAATGTTATAAGGGCAATTGTCCAAAAGAGGTGAGGAAATTGACTGAGCAAGTGAGGCTTGTAGTGGCTTGTAGTGGCTGTTGAACAGAAGGGAAGCGAGAAATATAGGAAGGAGGAAGCTCAGTATGACATCATGACATCAACAGTGTTAAGGATGCCTGCTAATTGTCTATTGAGATGGCAGGAAGCGGGGCAGTGACACGGCATGAGATCCGTTAAGGTGTTGTCACGCTTCAAGATCTTCATGAAAAGGGAATATTGTGATTGGTAGCCATTGGTTAGTCTAGGGAGCCTTATACATAAAGATTGGACTGCCACGTGAAAGTCCTGTTAATTGATTGCAGCATAAACATGTACGTTTGCACTGGTTGAATGTCCACATTTAAGTTCTGTGTTGGCCTCATTTCAGAAGAACAATAGCAGAACATACCAGGACGATGACCATCTCAAGTCATTGGGTAAGCCAGGTGGCTTGTGGAAAACCACCAGGAATGGAGGGGACATAGGGAAAAATTATAGCCTTTTGTCTTTTTTATGAATTGGAGACCAGCACGTTTTTTGGGGTAAAAGAACCCCTTTCTTCAGGGTTTGGATTTGCTTGAGAGCCGTTGACTCAGCAGTGTAAATTACAGATGCTTCTATAGCAAACTTTTAGTGTGGACTTCAGTTTCTTCATCCAATGAAATGTTAAGGCAGCATAAGCCACCAAAGAGGTTTGTGGCCTATGAAGTGAAAATAGCATGTGGCCTATGCTAGGGGAGAGTGAATGGCACTGCAGTATACTGTAGATGGCACTTTATATAAATTATTATTATTAATTATTTGATTAGAGTGTATGACAAGCCAAAAACTTGTTTTCTAGTTTTGGATAGAGTGAGGGAGGAAAAGAACTCCTGTGGGGTTGTTACTAATATCCATGGGATCCATAATAGAGATTTACTCTAATTTCCTGTCCTGATGATAACGGTTTCTCCAGAATATCTCCCAACAGGTAAACGGGGAGGAAAAATACCAGGTATTGATGGTCAGAGGGAGGAGAAAACAGGGGACAAGGGGACACTGGTACTCTGTGGAGGATGGGCGGCGGCACTGGTACTCTGTGGGGAGGGGGGGGGGCACTGGTTCTCTGCAGAGGAAGAGGAGGACACTGGTGCCTTATGGGGGAAATGGGGGAAAGGTGCTCAATGAGGGCTAAGGGGGGGGGACTAGTGATCTTTGGAAGGAAAGGGGCACAGGTACCCTGTGTGGGAAAAGTTAGGCACTAATACACTGTGAGAGGAGAGGGGGAGCAGTGGTACTTTGTGGGTAGATAGGGGGGTACACTAATGCTCTGTGGAGCGAAAGGGGGTATTTGCACTCTGTGGGGGGGGGGGGCACTGGTACGCTGTTGGGGGGGAGGGATTGTACCAGTACTCTGTGGAGGGACAGGTGGACACGGGTGCTCTATGGAGGCAGAGGGGGGCAATGGAGCTCTGCAGAGGGAGAGGGGGTCTCTGCAGAGCTCCAGTGCCACCCTTTTGCTCCACAGAGTACCAGAGACCCCCCTCTCCCTCTGCAGAGCTCCAATGCCATCCTCTCTCTCCACAGAGGTAGAAAGGGGCACTGGAGCTCTGCAGGAGGGAGAGGGGGCACCGGTACTCTGTGGAGAAAGGGGCGGGCACTGGTGCTTTGCAGAGGTAGAGGGGAAACTGGAGCTTTGCAGAGGTAGAGGGGACAAAGGAGCTTTGCAAAGGTAGTGGGGGCACTGGTGCTTTGCAAAGGTAGAGGGGGCACTGGTGCTTTGCAGAGGTAGAGGGGGCACTGGAGCTTTGCAGTGGTAGAGGGGAAACTGGAGCTTTGCAGAGGTAGAGGGGACAAAGGAGCTTTGCAAAGGTAGAGGGGGCACTGGTGCTTTGCAAAGGTAGAGGGGGCACTGGTGCTTTGCAAAGGTAGAGGGGGCACTGGTGCTTTGCAGAGGTAGAGGGGGCACTGGTGCTTTGCAAAGGTAGAGGGGGCACTGGTGCTTTGCAGAGGTAGAGGGGGCACTGGTGCTTTGCAGAGGTAGAGGGGGCACTGGAGCTTTGCAGAGGTAGAGGGGACAAAGGAGCTTTGTAAAGGTAGAGGGGGCACTGGTGCTTTGCAAAGGTAGAGGGGAAACTGTAACTTTGCAGAGGTAGAGGGGGCACTGGAGCTTTGCAGAGGTAGAGGGGGCACTGGAGCTTTGCAGAGGGAGAGTGGGCACCGGTATACTGTGGCGAGGGAGGAGGGTACAGAAGCTTTTCAGAGGTAGACGGGGCACTGGAGCTTTGCCTAGGGAAAGGGGGCACCTGTACTCTGTGGAGAAAGAGGGGGCACTGGAGCTTTACAGAGGTAGAGGGGGCACTGAAGCTTTGCAGGAGGGAGAGGTGGCACTTGTACTCTGCGGAGAGAGAGAGGATGGCACTGGAGCTTTCCAGCAGTAAAGGGGGCACTGTAGCTCTATGGAGAGACAGGGGGGCACTAGCACTCTGCAAAGGGAGAGGATGGCACTGGAACTCTGCAGAGGGAGAGTGGGACACTGGCACTCTGTGGAGGGAGAGGGGGCACTGGTACTCTGTGGAAAGGGGAACTGGAGCTTTTCAGAGGTAGAGGTGGAGAGAGGGGGGGGGGGCACTGGAGCTTTCCAGAGATGAAGGGGGCACTGGAGCTCTGTGGAGGGAGACGATGGCACTAGCACTCTGCAGAGGGAGAGGATGGCACTGGAGCTCTGTGGATAGGGGGGGCACTGGAGCGCTGCAGAGGGAGAGGGGGGCACTGGCACTCTGTGGAGGGAGAGGGAGTCAACCACTACTCTGTGGAGAGAAAGTGGCGCTGGTACTCTGTGGTGGAAGAGAGGGGCACCAGTACTCTGTTATAGGGAGAGGGGGCACTGCTGCTTGGTGAAGTAGGGTGGGGGACATTGGTGTGCAATAGATTACTTATCTACCCATGCTCTGCGTCCCATGTTGCTGCCACCGTCTGCCAGAACTATAGTTGTCAGGCAGGAGATCCGTCCCCCAATCAGAGCAAGGAGCCCAAGCCTGGTAGTGGGACCCAGCTGGCAGCGGAACACCGGTTTTTTAGTTATAATCCCGGGACAGTCCTGCAGAATCCAGTACCGTTGGGTATGTTCCCCAGACAGGAAATAAAGAAATAAATCTGCAACATCAACACAAATAAAAACCTCACATCCAAAACTAATAAAAAAAAAATTCCGGTTGGACAATACACGTCAAGCACTCCGACTCATCTGCCCATCCATAGCATTGATCACCATGGGCATTAATCAGATTTGTTTTTATTGGAGCATTAAAAAAAGAATATAACTGAAAATCACTTTATGATTTATAATAAAAAAAAAATCTTACACTTATGTATTATTCTGCAAAGTTTCAGCATTATTTGTTGCTTTTTTTTTTTTAAGATTTGCGTGTCATATGTCTGTATGTAAGAATTGGCCACCGAACAAAACCGGTGCATCCGCTGCTTTTATAATAAGACTGCACCGAAAAAAGACAAAAAAATGCCAAAAGTAAAAAGAATGCAATACTCAACATATTCACCATAGATTAAAAAAAAAAAGTATTAGCCCGTATTTACCGATCGCTTACAACAAACCTATCAATTATAGATTTTTTTCCACCCATTGGATCGCTTTCAACCATTTTTGCGGCAATGGGATTGGATGGGCTTGAAATTTCCAGTCACATTCAAGTCGATTGTATGGAGCAATCACTGAAATGATCATTATTTACTTTTTCAAATTTACTGTTAGATCAGTGGCGGCTGGTGGTCAAAATATTTGGGGGGGGGGCAGCAAACAGACCTGGCCTCGTCACTCGCACTACAACACCCCCCCACGGCTCTCAATCAAAGCAGTGATCCACTTGCACTACACACCCCTCCCCCTGATGCCTCGATAGGCGGCGATCCACTCGCACTACCGCCACCCCCCCACAATGGCTTTACTTAATGCCACGGTGGAGGTGCGGGGAGGAGGACGAGGTGGTGCACTGCTGAATCTGGGGTAGGACTCCTGGAAGAGGCTGTTGCTGCTGGGGGCCATTGCTTCTCCTCCCAGCCGAGTAGGAGGCGTGTCCTAAGACCCGATTGGCTGGGAGTCCTGAGACTCCCGGCCAATAGGGGGTCTCAGGACCCGCTTCCTGATTGGCCGGGAGGAGAAGCAGGAAGACATTAGCGAATATCATTTCCCTATTGTCACACAAGTGGGTGGGCTCGGGGCACAGTGCTCTGCGCCCCGAGCCCACCCTTTTTAAGGCCAATTAGAGCCTCTGACTCTTATCATGTGCTTCAAAAAAAAAAAAAAAACCCCATTGGAATCCATGCGTCCGGCGACCTGCATGGAGATTAGGGGCCGGGCGCATGGATTGGGGGGGGGGGTGCCACACCTTTGCCCCGTATGGACGGGCCGCCACTGTGTTAGATTGTAAGCTCTAAGGGGCAGGGACCTCTGATTCCTCCTGTATTGAATTGTATTGTAAGTGTACTGTCTGCCCTCATGTTGTAAAGTGCTGCGCAAACTGTTGGTGCTTTATAAATCCTGTATAATAATAATTAATATTCCAATCAGATTGCAGCAGGCGATCGTTTTAGACATCCGATCGGTAAATACAATCCCTTTAGAATGGTTTAACTGTTAAATTATAATCCTCCAGACTGAAACCTTGTTCACCTGATGGAAATATTAAATAAATCATATGTTAATCATTTAAATAAAATCATCGATTCATGTTCTGTTGTGTGTTTTTATTGGATGTGATAGGGAAGCGATGGGATGCATTTATAAAAAAAAGCAAAGTATACGCATAGCTATTCATCTAACGAAACTGCTGTTACATTCCTTCTATGTAAATGGGAAACAATCGAATGTTCTTCTATTTGCTTTACAGGTTGAATGTTGCTTACTTTATAAAAAAATAAATAAATAAAAAAAATAGAGTGGTTTGTGTAAAAACCGCATTATGGCCTCTAGATAGAGCTGATGATCAGAGAAAATAAATACTCATTTCCTGTTGTCCTCAACTCCATCCAGTGGCCATAGTGTGGTATTTACCTGAGCCAATTTTTAATGAATAAATAACATTCGACCTGTAGATGAAATAGAAGGAGAGCATTCCCAATATGTGCCTGATTATTGTACCAGCTGTTTCTCTTTTTAAAAAACAAACAACCTACAGGGGTCATTTAGCCGAGAGGTTAGGTCTCATTAATATCGCCTGTGAGTTCAGACTAGACGTGTGCAATACGTTTCGTCCCGAATTTGTTTTTCAACGAATTTCAAAAAATTCGGTAATTTGGAAATATCCGAATTAACGAAAATCCGTTTAGCGAATTTTTCCAAATATTCGTAAATTCGAAAATTTGTAAATTTGTACGTTCGTACTTTCGTAAATTAGTAAATCAGTGAATTCGTAAATTTGTAAATTCATAAATTCGGAAATCTGAAATAATAATTAACTAATAATAACTTAACTATTAAATTATAGGTATTGTAATTTCCTTTCAAATTTGTCTGTTAGTGAACGTAACGAATACAAATTTATCCGAAGTTACGAATTATCCGAAAAAACGAATGTCGCATCCAAACGAATGGAACGTAATGAATTAATAATAATAAATAAATAAAACTTTTTATTATTTATTATTAATTTGTTCCGTTCCATTTGTTTAGATACGGTATTCGTTATTTCGGATAATTCGTAACTTGGGATAAATTCGTATTCGTTACGTTCACTAACAGACAAATTTGAAAGGAAATTCCAATACCTATCATTTAATAGTTAGTTACTGTTTCAGATTTTCGAATTTTCAAGGTTTTTGGATTTTCAAATTTCGAATGTACAAATTTCCGAATTTTCTAATTTACAAATGTACGAATTTCCGAATATACAAATTTTCGAATTCACGAATTTACAAATTTACGAATGTATGAATTTACGAATGTGCGAATGTACGAATTTCCGAATGTATGAATTTCTGAATGTACGAACGTACGAATTGCGATCATAACGAATGACCCGAAAAACAAAACAAAAAAAATATAAACGTATGAAACGAACACGAAAACGAACACATTTTTTGGCAGTGCACATGTCTAGTTCAGATGCTTTGGGACTGCAAAATCTGGTGCAGCTCTGCATAGAAACCAATCAGCTGCCAGGTTTTTTGGTCAAAGCTTAACTGAACAAGCTGGCGTTAGAAGCTGATTGGCTCCCATGCACAGCTGCTCCAGATTGTGAACTCTCCGGTGGATGAACCCCAATCTGTGTCTGAATTCACAGGTGATATTAATGGGACAAAAAATATACCAAATAATTGCGCTTCAAATTCTACAAAATAAGTGACATAAAGCTGCGATGTCCTGGATTGTGACACAAACACAACAAAAGTGAAAGAGAAAAAATATTGACTCGCGCTTAGCAAACTAGTGAATATGTGGCTAAAGAGTGCCACACCAAAGAAAGTACAATATATACATGAATTAAATGTTGTACCAAACTGTACCACGCACAATGTAAGAAAGTATAAGGAAATACATAAGCCCCTCTGGTGAGCAGTGCGGTTATATAACACAAACAGTGCAATCAAACTTCAAAATGAGTCCATGTGTGATGAATATAAACCAGGGAGTAGGTCATGAAGGTCCATATGGGAGGAAACCCAAAAGATGATAGACAGTCCCAGGTGATTCAGAGTATGTAAGGTCATAAATGTGTGGGTCCACCACCAAAAGAGGGAGCCTGGCCGCTTAGCAGAACCCCATGACCCCCCTGTTACAGAGGGTCTAGATGGGCATTGAGATCCTGCTAGTCCGGAACTCCCAGGGATGAGGGGTAAAGACTGGAAGGACGTCAAGGACTGTGATGGAAATGGATGGATCCCCAAGGAGGCTCAGCTCTCAGCATAGTGTAGTCATCATGGGAAAAAAGAAAGGGAGGGTCAGTTTTGTGGGTGTCGATGGTGTGGAAAAGCTCGCTTAGCTCCTCTGCACTTAGGATTCCATCAGCAAAGTAAGCCTTGAATTCTTCAAAGGACAATTTTCCATCATCATTTTTGCCTGCTCGTCTCAGGATCTGGTCAAAGCCTCAGAGCCCAGAGCACCGCCCTGAGATCCAATCTTTCCCACTATCCCATATCCCAATCTTTCCCCCATAGTGGGAAAGATTGGATCTCAGGGCGGTGCTCTGGGCTCTGAGGCTTTGACCAGATGTGGTCCTGTTCCTGCTGCCTCATAGATACAGTATAATGAGCTCACAACTGTCTCTGTGGACTACAGAACCCCTCCACCCTTTATTCTGTCAATACAGAGAAGGGCTGTTTTGTAGCCCTGTTCCTCCACAGACACAGCGCAGTGAGTTCACAGTTCTCTCTGCAGACTGCGGAGCTCCTCCACCCTGTATTATGGTTATAAGGAGGGGGGGGGGGGCTGTTTTGTACCCCTCCACCCTTTATTATGGCTATAAGGAAAGGAGCTGTTTTGTAGTCCTGTTTCTACTCCTCAATAGATACAGTACAAGGACTCAATAGCTAACTCAGTGGACTACAGAACCCCTCCACCCTTTATTATGGCTATAAGGAGAGGGAGCTGTTTTGTAGCCCTGTTCCTGCTCCTCCATAGATACAGTACAGTGATACAGACTCTACAGAGATACATCCCTACAAACTACAGAACCCCTCCACCCTTTATGTATTGTAACTGCATTGTCTCCTTTTATATTGTAAAGCGCTGCGTAAACTGTTGGCGCTATATAAATCCTGTATAATAATATAATAATTATGGCTATAAGCAGAGGGGGCTGTTTTGTAGTCCTGCTCCACCATAGATACAGTACATTGATACAGTTATCTCTGTGTACTACGGAACCCCTCCACCCTTTATTATGGCTATAAGCAGAGGGGGCTGTTTTGTAGTCCTGCTCCACCATAGATACAGTACATTGATACAGTTATCTCCGTGTACTACGGAACCCCTCCACCCTTTATTATGGCTATAAGGATAGGGGGCTGTTTTGTAGCCCTGTTCCTGCTCCTCCATAGATACAGTACAGTGATGCAGTTATCTCTACAAACTACAGAACCCCTCCACCCTTTATTATGGCTATAAGGAGAGGGAGCTGTTTTGTAGTCCTGTTTCTACTCGATAGATACAGTACAAGGACTTAACAGTTAACTGAGTGAACTACAGAACCCCTCCACCCTTTATTATGGCTATAAGGAGACGGAGCCGTTTTGTAGTCCTGTTTCTACTCGATAGATACAGTACAGGGACTTAACAGTCAACTCAGTGGACTACAAAACCCCTCCACCCTTTATTATGGCTATAAGCAGAAGGGTGCTGTATTGTAGCCCTGTTCCTGCTCCTCCATAGGTACAGTACAGTGATACAGTTATCTCTACAAACTACAGAACCCCTCCACCCTTTATTATAGCTATAAGGAGAGCGAACTGTTTTGTAGTCCCTGCTCCTCCATAGATATAGTACAATGATACCGTTATCTCTGTTCACTACAGAACCCCTCCACCCTTTATTATGGCAATAAGAAGAGGGGGCTGTTTCGTAGTCCTGTTCCTGCTCCTCCATAGGTACAGTACAGTGATACAGTTATCTCTACAAACTACAGAACCCCTCCACCCTTTATTATGGCTATAAGGAGAGGGAACTGTTCCTGCTTCTCATTAGGTACGTTGAGTGTTGTCACCCTGGCATAGGAAGTGTGTTACTGGCAGGATCAATAGGTGAAAATAATGGGAAATAGCGTGAAAAAAATGGAAATTGAACCCCCACATGTAAGGATTGGGAAGCTGCAATATATCAGATTTGTGTTCTCTGGTTTTCGATACATTTTAATTACTTAAAGGAAACATCTTGAAACTCCTGCCAAGCTTTGTAAATGCCCAGTTGTGTATATTTATGATAAGGAAACCTTCGCCCCCCTAAGATCCTTCAAATGTGTATCATCATGAAAATATGGAACAGCAAACAAAACCCAAAGATCGGGTAACTTCCGCAATCCCCTGAGATCCGGGCTGGCTGAAAACACAATGAAAAAAGGTTACAGGGACATATCAAGACACGTTGGCATTGTTAGAATTCTTTATTATTTTCCAATCAAATAAATAGAATATTTTATTTCAAAAAAAAAGAAAGAAAAAAAAAAAAAAAAAAAAGAAAGAAATAAAGTTGCCACACAGCCAGCAAAATCCTCAGCTCATCAAACAACATAAAAATTGCAAATATGTATAAAAACTCAACCGAGAGAAAAGAGAGGAAGATGGAAATGACAAAAAAGGATATTTCCATGGCTTTGTACAGCAGGGAGAACTGCGCAGAGTGACAGCGAGTAATAAGAGACAGACGGGACAGACAGACGCTCGTGTTTAACACCTTCCTGCCCAGTGCGGGATTTGCAAGTGCGCGAAACCGGAAGGGGTTAACAAGCAGGCACAAGAAAATGGTAGAAGCTTGCTTTTGGCAAGGCCCGCAGCCTGTTGGTACAGTAAACTTCGGCATGCATCCTACTTGGTTTGGCGGCTACGCAGTAGCCCTACTAAATTATATACTACTGAGGAAAATCTGTCAGGAGCGTGACCTTCTCTCTGAGGCCTGGAAGGAAGGGTGTAATACATCAGACTCGCCAGAAGGGGGGGCAGCAGATTGACTGCAAAGCTGCTTACTGGTGAAGGGTCTCCAGGGGGCAGCAGAGTTCCCAGATAATACTGCAAAGCTGCTTACTGGTAGAGGATCTCAAGGGGGCAGCAGAGTTTTCAGGTATGCTAAAAAAAACTGCATACTGATAAAGGGCCCCCAGGGGGCAGCAGAGTTCCCAGATATACTGCGGAAACAGCTTACTGATAAGGGGTCTCCAGGGGGCAGCACAGTTCTCAGATATACTGCAAAACCACTGCTCACTAATAAAGGGCCCCCAGGGGGCAGCAGAGTTCCCAGATATGCTGCAAAAACTGCTTACCATTAAAGGTCTTTAGGGGGCAGCAGAGTTCTCATATATACTACAAAACTGCTGCTTACTGATAAAGGGCCCTCAGGGGGCAGCAGAGTTCCCAGATATACTTTAGAAATGGCTTACTGATAAGGGGTCCCCAGGGGGCAGAAGAGTTCCCAAATATACTGCAAAACTGCTGCTTACTGATAAAGAGCCCCCAGGGGGCAGCACAGTTCTCGGATATACTGCAAAGCTCCATACTCATAAAGGGTCCCCAAGGGGCAGCAGAGTTCCCAAATATGCTGCAAAACTGCTGCTTACTGATGAAGGGTCCCCAGGAGGCAGCAGAGTTCTCGGATATACTGCAGAAATTGCTTACTAATAACTCTGCTGCCCCCCTAAAGAACTTCATTAGTAAGCAATTTCTGCAGTATATCCGAGAACTCTGCTGCCCCCTGGGGACCCTTCATCAGTAAGCAGCAGTTTTGCAGCATATTTGGGAACTCTGCTGCCCCCTAAAGACCTTTGTCAGATATACTACAAAACTGCTGCTTACTCTTAAAGGGTCCCCAGGGGGCAGCAGAGTTCCCAAATATACTGCAAAACTGCTGCTTACTGATAAAGGGTCCCCAGGGGGCAGCAGAGTTCCCAGATATACTACAGAAACAGCTTAATGATGAAGGGCCCTCAGGGGGCAGCAGAGTTCCCAGATATGCTACAAAAACTGCTTACTAATAAAGGTCTTTAGGGGGCAGCAGAGTTCTCATATTTGCTACAAAACTGCTGCTTACTGATAAAGGGTCCCCCAGGGGGCAGAAGAGTTTCCAGATATACTGCAAAAACTGCTTACTGATAAAGGGTCCCCCCCCCCCCAGGGGGCAGTCTAGTACATTGGGGTATATAGAGTACAAGGATTTTAGGTGAAGGTCGTTGTACCCTTTGTGATTCATGTACATCCTAGGACAGTGATGGTGAACCTCAGCACCCCGGATGTTTCGGAACTACATTTCCCACGATGCTCAACCACACTGCAGAGCGCACGAGCATCATGGGAAATGTAGTTCCAAAACATCCGGGGTGCCAAGGTTCACCATCACTGTCCTAGTGGATGCCCGAAGTGCAATGTGTACAGCAAGCAGTCTCAAAGCTTCTTGAAGTCTTTGCAGTGCTCATTAGAAATCCTGGAAACTTGCTGACCGCTTTGTAAGTGTTTCCTTAAGTGCAGCTCAACAGTAAGCAGCCATGCAGACTGAGCTTTGCATGCCATGTGTGATGCACTAAAGCAGGGATATGCAATTAGCAGACCTCCAGCTGTTGCAAAACTACAAGTCCCATCACGCCTCTGCCTCTGGGTGTCATGCTTGTGGCTGTCAGAGTCTTGCTATGCCTCATGGGACTTGTTGTTCTGCAACAGCTGGAGGTCCGCTAATTGCATATCCCTGCACTAAAGCATTCCTAAAGTGCAAAAGTGCAATTAGGCTCTGATTAGAAACGCTGGAAGCTTACAGGCAGCTGTATAAATGCAGCTCAGTGGTAGGAGTCGATGCAGGCTGTAGCTGTGAATGCAATGGTGCAGAGCTTTGCATGCCGTTTGTGCAGGTTAAGATGCGCTGAAGCATTCCTAAAGTGCAGGAGTGAAGTTGGGCTCTAAAGCATTTCTACAATTTCTACTCAAGGCATTTGTCAAAGGCATCGAAGTGCACCTTGGATGCATTTTCATAGGCTTAGGCACCCAGTGCTGCACCCGTGTGTACAGTACAGTCCCCTACAATAAATTGTGGCCAATCAGAATTCATTCGGTTTGATGTCATTTACAGGAGAGAGCTTCACTGACCCCCTAAAGCAAGTCCTGAGCAGCTTAATCAGAGCCCTTTACACATCCTTTAGCTACAAGGTTGAATAAGGATGCTAATAAAAAGAGCTGGCTGTAGCTTTAAGCGAGTCACTAAAAGATATGAAGCTTTGCTAACAGCATGGGTAAAAGCTACAGCCGGCACTCCAATGAAGCTGGACCTTAAAAAGTAAACCTGTGCCTTGTTTGCCGCTCGTAAAAAGCCTGCAAGCAAAACACGCACGGCATCCTAAAGCAAGCCTCACAGAGAGAGTCGCCCTTTGCAAATCCTCCTTCATCGCTCATACATAATATAATTCTAATTAGATTCCGCTTTATTTTCCGTATTACAAAATAAATAACATGCTTTGTTAAAAAGTCCTTTAACCCCCTTTCGACCCCCCCCCCACCCCACACCCCCCCTGATCTCCACGATCTCCGTAGTCGGGTAGCCACGGCCGGACTGTTTCCCGGAAGTTTAAACGTTTAAACATTCACAACGTCGGCCATGTTGGCGGAAGGCGACTGAGGAAGTGGGATCGGACGGTGTCCCGCCACCCTGCCCCCCCCCCCCCACAACGCCTGACCCGCCGACATGACCGTTTGATTAAAGCTTTGGACGTGGATTGGGCGCCGGACGGCTCAGGACGGCGTTTTTTGTTACAATACTGTGATTACAGACCCCCGGCCCGGTAAGGTAAGTACTACGCCCTAGGTGCATTACGCGGCGGGAAATTAAAAAAAATATATAATAACAAAAAGCAGATATATCTGTGGATAGCGACATGCAAACGTCTTCTGAACATGCCTGATAAATCAAAAATCGGGCGACCCGGGTCATTCTGAAGACTTGCGGTTCAGACGCTAAAGGCTCTGGGACAACAGTTTTTGCATAACAGTATTCATTGCTACAATTCGACTTATTAAAATATACATTTCTTTAAACTAAAGGGTGTATCTATATAAAATCTGAATATCTCTTCGTCCTTCGAAACTGCATGTAAAATCTCTCTTTGCGAACGAGGCAGAATCGAACGTTTTCAGGCTTTTTTTCTCTGTAGATAGAATGTTATTTAGCAAATACTGCATTACGGCCACTAGATGGCGCTAAGTATCCTAGGTAATAAGTATGCTCCTCAGCTCTATCTAGTTAATGTTATTTAGTGTGAATGGGGAGAAATACTCCATACTTACCACTAGATGGCACTACGTATTCTAGGTAAATAGTTTGCTCCTCCGCTCCATCCATTGGCCATAATGGGGTATTCTCCCCATTCACAGAAGATTTGTCAAAACTGGAGAAGCTGTGCATGGGCAAAATTGAATGTGCTCAGGCTTTTTTTTTTTTTTTTTTAGACATATCCCATTATGGCCACTAGATGGCGGTAAGTATCCTAGTTAATAAGTATGCTCCTCAGCTCCATCTAGTGCCATAATGGGGTATTTATCAAATGTTATTTAGCGTGAATAGGGAGAAATACTGCATTACAGCCACTAGATGGCGCTAAGTATCCTAGGTAATAAGTATGCTCCTCAGCTCTATCTAGTTAATGTTATTTAGTGTGAATGGGGAGAAATACTCCATACTTACCACTAGATGGCACTACGTATTCTAGGTAAATAGTTTGCTCCTCCGCTCCATCCATTGGCCATAATGGGGTATTCTCCCCATTCACAGAAGATTTGTCAAAACTGGAGAAGCTGTGCATGGGCAAAATTGAATGTGCTCAGGCTTTTTTTTTTTTTTTTTTTAGACATATCCCATTATGGCCACTAGATGGCGGTAAGTATCCTAGTTAATAAGTATGCTCCTCAGCTCCATCTAGTGCCATAATGGGGTATTTATCAAATGTTATTTAGCGTGAATAGGGAGAAATACTGCATTACAGCCACTAGATGGCGCTAAGTATCCTAGGTAATAAGTATGCTCCTCAGCTCTATCTAGTTAATGTTATTTAGTGTGAATGGGGAGAAATACTCCATGCTTACCACTAGATGGCACTACGTATTCTAGGTAAATAGTATGCTCCTCCGCTCCATCCATTGGCCATAAAGGGGTATTTTCCCCATTCACAGAGGTTGTGTCAAAACTGGAGCAGCTGTGCATGGGCAAATTTGAATGTTCTCAGGCTTTTTTTTTTTTAAATATCCCATTATGGCCACTAGATGGCGCTAAGTATCCTAGTTAATAAGTATGCTCCTCAGCTCCATCTAGTGGCCATAATGGGGCATTTCTCAAATGTTATTTAGTGTGAATAGGGAAAAATACTGCATTACAGCCACTAGATGGCACTGAGTATTCTAAGTAATAAGTATGCTCCTCCGCTCCATCCAGTGGCCATAATGGGGTATTTTCCCCATTCACAGAGGTTTTGTCAAAACTGGAACAGCTGTGCATGGGCAAAATTGAATGTTCCCAGGCTTTTTTTTTTTTAATATCCCATTATGGCCATTAGATGGCGCTAAGTAGCCTAGTTAATAAGTATGCTCCTCAGCTCCATCTACTGGCCATAATGGGGTATTTCTCAAATGTTATTTAGCGTGAATAGGGAGAAATACTGCATTACAGCCACTAGATGGCGCTGAGTATTCTAAATAATAAGTATGCTCCTCTGCTCTACCTAATGTTATTTAGTGTGAATGGGTAGAAATACTGCATTCTGGCCACTAGATGGCACTGCATATTCTAGGTAATTTGTATGCTCCTCAGTTCTATCTAGTTAATGTTATTTAGTGTGAATGGGAAGAAATACTGCATTCTGGCCACTAGAAGTATCCTAGTTAATAAGTAGGCTCCTCAACTCCATCTAGTGGCCATAATGGGGTATTTATCAAATGTTATTTAGCGTGAATAAGGTGAAATACTGCATTACAGCCACTAGATGGTGCTGAGTATTCTTAGTAATAAGTACGCTCCTCAGCTCCACCTAGTGGCCATAATGGAGTATTTTCCCCATTCACAGAGGATTTGTCAAAACTGGAGCAGCTGTGCACGGGCAAAATCGAATGTCCTCTGGCTTTTTTTCTCTGAAGCTTGAATATTATTTAGTGTGAATGGGGAGAAATACTGCATTACGGCCACTAGATGGTGCTGAGTAGCCTAGGTAATAAGTATACTCTTCAGCTCCACCTAGTGGCCATAATGGGATATTTTCCCCATTTACAGAGGATTTGTTAAAACTGTGCCTGGTCAAAATCAAATGTTCTTAGGCTTTTTTTCTCTGTAGAGCAAATGGTATTTAGTGTGAATGGGTAGAAATACTGCATTACGGCCACTAGATGGCGCTGACTAGCCTAGGTAACAAGTATGCGCCTCAGCTCCACCTAGTGGCCATAATGAGGTATTTTCCCCATTCACAGAGGATTTGTTAAAACTGAAGCAGCTGTGCAAGGGCAAAATCAAATGTTCTCAGGCTTTTGTTCTCTGTAGATCAAATGTTATTTAGTGTGAATGGGGAGAAATACTGCATTATGGCCACTAGATGGTGCTGAGTATACTAGGTAATAAGTATGCTCCTCTGGGTATTTTCCCCATTCACAGAGGATTTGTCAAAACTGGAGCAGCTGGGCAAAATCGACTTGTACCTGGTAGGGTGGTGATCCCATGGCAGGAAATTAGCTGGGTGCCATGAGGAGTTGAGAATTTGGTTCCAGACTTTTTTTTTTTTTGTAAACGGTTAAATAAATAACCAACCCATTTCTGGGAAATATGCCTCCCCTTCTTCAGGGCTTAGAATTAAATTGCACACCCACAAATGTCCTGCCTGAGGAGCCAGCACCCTGCCGGGTACCTGCCAGAGTTGAGCAGCCTAGGAACTCTACAAGGACCCACTAACTCCCCATAAAGGGAAACCCCAAACTAAAGTCCTACAACCCCCCCCCCCCCCGAAGCTTCAGGATTAGCATGACAGCCAGGTAACTAGTATTTTCAGAAGTAGAGGTTGGCAATGGTGGCCTCCATACGTCCTCAGTTCAGGGTGGAGGTGGCTCTGTCTGTGGTCGGCATCCTGGGTCAAAGCATGTTGAAAAGCCTCGTAAACTGCTTCATGCCGGCTGATGGATAACGCGTTTCAGAAGTTAGGTGACCCCATGCTCCTGTGAACACATCGAGAAAAAAAAAAGGAAGCAATCGGCGTCTTTTTGGAAACAAGGCGCTCTTTCTTGGAAGCAACAGATCTTCACCCCCAAGATTTCTGGGGGGGGGGTGGAGGGGCGGAGCTGAAGATGACTGCATATCATGGTGACTCGGATGGGGCAGCAGTTCTAGTCGGACATAAGAAGAGTAAAAATGGGGTGACAGGCTCCAGGGAGTGAAAGGGTTAGTTGCCGGGCATGGCCTTGTCTGTGACCCGTTACAGTTTTCGGTCGGAGCCGGTCCGTGTCGATTGGCCTCCGGGGTGATCCGTTCCTCCAGCTGCCGAAGAAACAAAACTGAACTTAAAGGAGTTCTCCACTTCATTTAAAGTGTCAATTTACCCATTCAGGTTCATTCAGGTTCTCTTGGTAGCCCTGCTGGTGTCTACAACCCCTCATTGCCCTGAATAGGAAGCCCTGAGTGAGCTCAGTGCTGTACCCCATGACTGCTCTCAGGACTGGCAGAGGAGGGGAACACAGCAGCCAGAGGAGGAGTCTTATCAAGAGAACCGGTCACTGTTCCAGGAAGAAAAAAGGGAAAGGAAATAAAGAGAGGGAAGTGTAGGGAAGGGAAATGAAAGAAAGGAAAATAGAGAGAAGTGAAGGAAAGGAAAAGAGAAAAAGGAAATAAAAGGAAAAGAAAGAGAAGGAAGAGAGAGAGAAGTGAAGGAAAGGAAAAGAAATGAAAAGAGAGAGAAGAAGTGAAGGAAAAGAAAAGTGAGGAAAGGAAAAAAAAGGAAAGGAAGTGAAAGGAAAGGAAAAGAAAAATAAAGGAAAAGGTTGAGAGAAGGGAAAGAAAGAAAGAAAGAAAGAAAGAAAGAAAGAAAGAAAGAAAGAAAGAAAGAAAGAAAGAAAGAAAGAAAGAAAGAAAGAAAGAAAGAAAGAAAGAGAGAAAGAAAGAAAGGAAAAGAGCAAGAGAATGAAAGGAAAGGAAGAGAGAGGAGGAAAAGGAAAGGAAGGGAAAAGAGAAAGAGAGAGAGAGGGAAAATGAAAGGAAGAGAGAGAGTGAGAGAGAGGGGAGAAGGAAACAGAGAGAGAAGGAAAGGGAAAAAGGGAAAAGACAAAGAGGAGCAAAGGAAAGGAGAGAGAGAGAAGGAAAGGAGAGAGAGAGAGAAGGAAAGGAAAGGAAAAGAGCAAGAGAAGGAAAGGAAAAGAGAGAGGAAAGGAAATGAAGAGAATGAGAGAGGAGAAAAAGAAAAGAAGAAAAGGAAAGGAAAAGAGAGAGGAAATTAAAGGAAAGGAATGGAAAGGAGAGAGAGAGAAAAGAGAGAGAGAGAGAGAGAGAGAGAGAGAGAGAGAGAGAGAGAGAGAAGAATAAAATAAAGGAAAGGAAATGTAAGGAAAAGAGAGAGAGAGAGGGAGAGGAAAAAAGAGAGAGAGAGAAGGAAAAGGAAAACAGAGAGAGAAGGAAAGAAAAGGAAATGAGAGAGAGAAGGAAAGGAAAGGAGAAAGAGAGAGGGAAAAGGAAAGGAAAGGAAAAGAGAGAGAGAATGAGAGGGAGAGAGAGAGAGGGAGAGAGAGATAAGGAAAGGGAAAGAAAAGGAAATCAGAGAGAGAAGTTAAGGGAAAAAAAGGAAAAGACAGAGAGAAGGAAAGGAAAGGAGAGAGAAAAGGAAAGGATTGGAAAAGAGAGAGAGAGGGAGTGAGAGAGAGGGGGGGAGACAGAGAGAGAGAGAGAGAGAGAGAGAGAGAAAGGAAGGAAGGAAGGAAGGAAGGAAGGAAGGAAGGAAGGAAGGAAGGAAGGAAGGAAGGAAGGAAGGAAGGAAGAGAATGAAAGGAAAAGAGAGAGAGGAGGAAAAGGAAAGGAAGGGAAAAGAGAAAGGGATAGAGAGAGAGGGAAAGGAAAAAAAAGGAAAATACAGAGAGGAGCAAAGGAAAGGAGAGAGAGAGAGAGAAGGAAAGGAAAGGAAAGGAGAGAGAGAGAAGGAAAGGAAAGGAAAAGAGCAAGAGAAGGAAAGGAAAGGAGAGAGGAAAGGAAACGAAGAGAATGAGAGAGAGAGGAGAAAAAGAAAAGGAAAGGAAAAGAGAGGGGAAATTAAAGGAAAGGAGAGAGAGAGAGAGAGAGAGAGAGAGAGAGAGAGAGAGAGAGAGAGAGAGAGAGAGAGAGAGATAGGAGGAAAAACAAAGGAAAGGAAAGGTAAGGAAAAGAGAGAGAGAGGGAAAGGAGAGGAAAAAGGAGAGAGAGAGGGAAGGAAAAGGAAAACAGAGAGAGAAGGAAAGGAAAGAAAAGGAAAGGAGAAAGAGAGAGGGAAAGAGAAAGAGAGAGAGAGGGAAAAGTAAAGGAAAGGAAAAGAGAGAGATAAGGAAAGGGAAAGAAAAGGAAATCAGAGAGAGAAGGAAAGGGAAAAAAAGGAAAAGACAGAGAGAAGGAAAGGAAAGGAGAGAGAGAAGGAAAGGAACGAAGAGAGAAGGAAAGGAAAGGCGAAAGAGAGAAGGAAAGGAAAGGAAAGGAAAGGAAAGGAAAGGAAAAGAGCGAGAGAAGGAAAGGAAAAGAGAGAGGAATGGAAAGGAAAGGAAGAGAGAGAGGAGGAAAAGAAAAGGAAAGGGAAAGAGAGAGAGAAGGAAAGGAAAGGAAAAAAGAGAGAGAGAAGGAAAAGGAAAAGAAAGAGAGAGAAGGAAAGGAAAGGAGAAAGAGAAGGAAAAGAAAAGAAAGAGGAAAGGAAAGGAAGAGAGAGAGAGAAGGAAATGAAAATAAAGAAAAGGAAAGCAAAAGAGAGAGAAGGAAAGGAAAAGACATACAGAAGGAAAGGAAGGGAAAGGAAAGGAAGGGAAAAGGGTAAGGAAAGGGTGAGCCTCTGGCTTAGTGACTTCAACACTTACAGCCCTTACCGGGATGCCCTGAGTCTTTGCGGTTCAGCTATTCCTGTGCTTGCACCCCCAGACAGTTGTCTTTACTCTCCGATGTTATTGCTAAGTAGTCTGATCTGCTCAAAATAAAATAAAAAAATGACATTAGATTAAAAAACATTAAAAATGTTACACTGTATCTAAATAAAGGCATACAACTGTCCTGTCAGCACAAGATAAAATCTGTACATAAATGTATTACAGGCCAAGGCTCTAGGCTGCAATATTGCTTTTATCCACTAGATGGCACCAGATACAAACTGTTCGGTACTGTACAGTGGACTTTGTTGTATATACAGTATATAGTCTCTGCATTGAACCATCCCAAAGCCATTAATAGAAATAAATAGAAATAAATATTCGCAGAATGTTCAGCAGATGTGCAAGTCTGTTTTAACAAAACTATTTCCCTAATGGCTCCTCTATAGGAAAGCAGAGAATTACATGGGACGCCTTTGCTGAACTCATAGAAATGCGAGTCGCCTGGCTGTGTTTTGCTGCAACTAGTGTTTAAAGAAGAAGGTCCGCATTCTCAGCATGTACATTTCTCTTAAGCTGAATTACAGACAGATAAAAAAATATAAACATCAATGCATTTTTGTATTTTTTATGCAAGCAGTGTAAGTCCTTGCATTTAATCTGCTAGCAAGGGACATGCTGATAGGAGGGGAGAGCAGAGTGACAATGAGCTCATCTCTCCTTCTATCACTGTCCAGTCAAAGGCTGGAGGAGGGGAAAGACCTGTAATAGTCACTTAATTACAGCCGAGGAAAATCAGGTCTCCTGTTCTGCTAAAAAGGGCTGTGCTGTGTAGCAGAGCTGTGTAAATCTCAGGACTGGATGGACCGAAATACAAGTCTTTTGGCAGCTGTATTTCATCTCGCCTGGTATCCAGCTTTCCTTTTAACCCTTTATCGTCACCTTTATTTTGGGGTTTTCAGGATATACTCACGCATTTTCCAATACTGCCTCCTCCCCGGCTGCGGCGATCTTGCGGTAACAATATATCATTTCCACCACGAGCCATATTGTCAGCACCACGATGAGGACGTACATCATGATCTCCGACACGATGGAAGCCATGTCTCTGTTGGCTTGGTTGGGGGGGAAAAAAACAGACGCTCTTTAGAAATTTTTGGATCCAGCACCAAGAGAAGACTAAAATTGTTCACACACACGACAATCTGATTGTACCGTCTCCTTCTCTGCTCTCAATAGACAGGCCTTTTTCTGACATTCTTCATTCACAAGTAAAAAAATCATTTTTTTTTTGCTAGAAAATTACTTAGAACCCCCAAACATGTACAGTATCTCACAAAAGTGAGTACACCCCTCAGTCACATTTTTTGTAAATCTTTTCTTCTATCTTTTCATGTGACAACACTGAAGAAATGACACTTGTCTACAATGTAAAGTAGTGAGTGTACAGCTTGTATAACAGTGTAAATTTGCTGTCCCCTCAAAATAACTCAACACACAGCCATTAATGTCTAAACCGCTGGCAACAAAAGTGAGTACACCCCTAAGTGAAAATGTCCAAATTGGGCCCAATTAGCCATTTTCCCTCCCCGGTGTCATGTGACTTGTTAGTGTTACAAGGTCTCAGGTGTGAATGGGGAGCAGGTGTATTAAATTTGGTGTTATCGCTCTCACTCTTTCATACTGGTCACTGGAAGTTCAACATGGCACCTCATGGCAAAGAACTCTCTGAGGATCTGAAAAAAAGAATTGTTGCTCTACATAAAGATGGCCTAGGCTATAAGAAGATTACCAAGACCCTGAAACTGAGCTGCAGCACGGTGGCCAAGACCATACAGCGGTATAACAGGACAGGTTCCACTCAGAACAGGCCTCACCATGGTCCACCAAAGAGGTTGAGGTCACGTCCTCAGCGTCATATCCAGAGGTTGTCTTTGGGAAATAGACGTATGAGTGCTGCCAGCATTGCTGCAGAGGTTGTAGGGGTGGGGGGTGAGCCTGTCAGTGCTCAGACCATACGCCGCACACTGCATCAAATTGGTCTGCATGGCTGTCGTCCCAGAAGGAAGCCTCTTCTAAAGATGATGCACAAGAAAGCCTGCAAACAGTTTGCTGAAGACAAGCAGACTAAGGACATGGATTACTGGAACCATGGCCTGTGGTCTGATGAGACCAAGATAAACTTATTTGGTTCAGATGGTGACAAGCGTGTGTGGCGGCAACCAGGTGAGGAGGACAAAGACAAGTGTGTCTTGTCTACAGTCAAGCATGGTGGTGGGAGTGTCATGGTCTGGGGCTGCATGAGTGCTGCCGGCACTGGGGAGCTACAGATCATTGAGGGAGCCATGAATGCCAACATGTACTGTGACATACTGAAGCAGAGCATGATCCCCTCCCTTCAGGGACTGGGCCGCAGGGCAGTATTCCAACATGATAATCACCCCAAACACACCTCCAAGATGACCACTGCCTTGATAAAGAAGCTGAGGGTAAAGGTGATGGACTGGCCAAGCATGTCTCCAGACCTAAACCCTATTGATCATCTGTGGGACATCCTCAAACAGAAGGTGGAGGAGCACAAGGTCTCCAACATCCACCAGCTCCGTGATGTCATCATGGAGGAGGGGAAGAGGACTCCGGTGGCAACCTGTGAAGTTTTGGTGACCTCCATGCCCAAGAGGGTTAAGGCAGTGCTGGAAAATAATGGTGGCCACACAAAATATTGACACTTTGGGCCCAATTTGGACATTTTCACTTAGGGGTGTACTCACTTTTGTTGCCAGCGGTTTAGACATTAACCACTTCCCGACTGCCTGCCATACATATACTGCAGCAAGGCGGTTCTATTGCGTGAAATCACATACCTGTACGTGATTTTGTCAATAGCCAGTGGGGGGGTGCGGGTGCTGCCGGAGCCACGATTGCTTGCTGATTGGCCACAGGGGGAGCCAATCAGCAGGCCCAGCGGACGCAATGTCCACTGGCCACCCGCGATTGCTCCCCACAGAGACCGAACGGCAGCCGTGGGAAAAAAAAGGATGTCAATTTTCTTTTGGTACAGCGTCACACGACCGCGCAATTGTCAGTTAAAGTAACGCATTGCCGTATCGCAAAAAATGGCCTGCTTATTAAGGGGGGTAAAACCTTCCGGAGCTGAAGTGGTTAATGGCTGTGTGTTGAGTTATTTTGGGGGGACAGCAAATTTACACTGTTATACAAGCTGTACACTCACTACTTTACATTGTAGACAAGTGTCATTTCTTCAGTGTTGTCACATGAAAAGATAGAAGAAAATATTTACAAAAATGTGAGGGGTGTACTCACTTTTGTGAGATACTGTATATATTTTTTAGCAGAGACCCTCGAGAATAAAATGTCAATTTTTTTTATGTCACGCTGTGTATTTGCACAGTGGTTTGGCATACGCAATTTTATTTTTGAAAAATACACTTTAATGAATTTAGAAAAAAAAAAACTATATATACGGTATCTATCTATAGGTATCTATTTACCTGGGGGAAAATACGAAAGATGATGTTACGCCAAGTAAATAGATACCTAACATGTCATGCTTTTAAAATTGCGCACACTTGTGGAATGGCGCCAAACTACGGTACTTAAAAATCTCCATAGGCGAAATTTTTTTCTTTTTCTTTCTTTTTAAAAAATTGAATCTCCTCACTTTCTATCCAGGTGAAGGTTGTGGGACATAAAAAAAAAAAAAACTGAGGGAGAATCTCATCACTTCCTGTCCAGGTGACGGGTGTCAGACTGAACAGGAAGTAAGTAAAAACTCCCCTACTTTCTGTCCACTGACAGGTGTCAGACAGAACAGGAAATTCAGGAAAATCTCCCCTTTTTCTATCCAGGTGACAGGTGTGTAGGCAGGTGCTGTCTGCTGTCTCCACTGCAGGTGGCGCTCAAACGCAGCGGCAATGCAGAGGGAGAGGAAGTCATGCGGGATAAGGGTTCCTCTATGGTTTCCTGAGTCACTGGGGAAGCGATCCCATTGGATGCTGGCCGCCCATGTGACTCTGGTGGCCATCTTGGATGTGGCAGAGTGTATTTAGGAGCCTGGCCAGACTGAACAGAAGTAAAGAAAAATCTCCTCACTTTCTATCCCAGTAAAGTGTGTGGAACATACAAAAAAAAACTGAGGGAGAATCTCATCACTTCCTGTCCAGGTGACAGGTGCAGGCAGAACAGGAAGTGAGGGAAAATCTCAGTGTGGCTTCATGCAGCTAAAAAAAGACACATCTTCTAGTAGAGAGGAGAAGAGAAGTCCACCATGAGGTATATAACCACCGGCCAGACGTGATGAAGTCACAGCTAGGCTCTGGCCTACGCGTTTCGTCTGATGGGACGTCTTCCAAGGGGCGTCGTCCAGCCGGTGGATCGGCAGGAGCTTGTGTTATGCTTAAGGTGCTTTAAAGAAAAAAATGTTTAAATTTATTTTAGTACATTATTTTTTTTTATTTTTAAACTGCTGCTTTATATATTTTTTTTTAATCACTTTTATTGCTGTCAATAGAAAGGTAAACACCTCTTGTGGCAAAAATAAAGCATGATAGGTCCTCTTTATGGAGAGATCTCAATAAGACCCCCACCTCTCACCTCTACAATGGAAAGCATTGGATCAACAACAAAAAATGACCTTGTTTACATCATCCGTGGACCGGAAGTGACGGCATGACGTCACTCTGGGCCTCCTAGGTCATAGAGATGAGCGGAGGCCATCTTTCCTCTGCTCAACTCTATGGCCAGCCGCCGCCACCGTCAGATCGGTTCTTGAAGCCAGGTAAGCCCGAGAACCAACGGAAAGCGGTGGGAGGGCGACCGCCACCCTAAAATTGATCCAGAGGCTAATCAGTCACTTGGACCACTTTTAGCAGAAAGAGAATCGCCTGCTGAAAAATTTAATACCGGGGTTATGGAATCCAGCTGCGGCTATAACCCCGGTATTCCAGTGTAAAAAAAAAAAAGACGTATTTTTACAGTTAGGCGGTCGGCAAGTGGATACGGTATATTGTATATAGACATAGACCCCCCCATAATGTCCTCCCTGAGGATTGGTCTCCCTCCCCCACGGCTCACCTTTGTCCACCACCACCACCTTGATGAATTTGGTGACGTTGGTGTTGTACTCGTGACTGTCGAAGGTCAGCGTACGGTTGACTCGGCACATGTATTCCCCCTGGTGATCGTGGCTGACGTTGGTGATGACGACGGACATGTCCTGCAAGTCTTCCGAGTGAGCGCTCCCGTTCCATTTCAGCCGCCCATCGAAGCGCTGATCCAGGATGTTCTGTTTTGGCCATTGGTAGATGAGGATCTGCCCCATGAGAAGACAACAAATTCATTACACATTCCCCCCCCACCGGAGGTAACACGCCAAAGTCATAGCTATATATCAGGAAGGAGTGTCAGGTGGAACAGGAAGTGAGCAGCAATCCCCTTACTTTCTAACCAGGTGAAGAATATCAGAACAGGAAGCGAGGAGCAATCTCCCCACTTTCTAACCAGGTGAAGGGTAACAGAACAGGAAGTGAGGAGCAATCTTCCCACTTTCTAACCAGGTGAAGAATATCAGAACAGGAAGTGAAGAAAAATGTCCCCACTTTCTAACCAGGTGAAGGGTATCAGAACAGGAAGTAAAGAAAAATGTCCCCACTTTCTAACCAGGTGAAGGGTATCAGAACAGGAAGTAAAGAAAAATGTCCCCACTTTCTAACCAGTTGAAGGGTATCAGAACAGGAAGTGAGGAAAAATGTCCCCACTTTCTAACCAGGTGAAGGGTATCAGAACAGGAAGTGAGGAAAAATGTCCCCACTTTCTAACCAGGTGAAGGGTATCAGAACAGGAAGTGAGGAAAAATTTCCCCACTTTTTAACCAGGTGAAAGCTGGCAGAATAGGAAGTGTCTGTCCAAGTGGCAGGTGTCAGGCAAAACAGGAAATGAGAGAAAATCTTCACTTTTTCTATCCTGGTGACAGACAGGAAATGAGAGCAAAATCTCCTCTCCTTCTATCAGATAAAGGGGGTCAGACAGAACGGGAAATTAGAGAAAATCTTCCCTTTTTCTATCCAGGTGACAGACAGGAAATTAGTGAAAATCTCCTCTTATTCTATCCAGATGAAGGGTGTCAGAACAGGAAGTGAAGAAAAATCTCCCCACTTTCTAATCATGTGAAAGCTGACAGAACAGGAAGTGTCTGTCCAAGTGGCAGGTGTCAGACAGAACAGGAAATAATAGAAAATCTTCCCTCTTTCCATCCAGGTGACAGGCAGGAAATGGGAGAAAAATCTCCTCTCTTTCTATCCAGGTGAAGGGTGTCAGAACAGGAAGTGTCTGTCCAAGTGACAGGTCTCAGACACAACAGGAAATGAGAGAAAATCTCCTCTCTTTATATCCAGGTGAAGGGGGTCAGACAGAACAGGAAATGAGAGAAAATCTTCCCTTTTTCTATTGAGGTGACAGACAGGAAATGAGATAGTCTTCCAGTAGAGAGGAGAAGAGAAGTCCACCATGAGATATATATCCACCGGCTAGACGTGATGAAGTCACAGCTGGGCTCTGGCCTACGCGTTTCGTCTGATGGGACTTTCTTCCAAGGGGCATCATCCAGCCAGGGGATCGGCGGGAGCCTGGTTATGCTGTGGCTTTTTTTAAAAACAGCGTGAGGCTTGATCACCGTGTCTTCATGCCCCAGTGACACCCGTACCCACTCATTTATTTTTCAGGGGTCACTGGGACAGGAAGTAATGGAATATCTCTCCGATGGGAACAGACACTGCAACAAAATCTTATATAATCAGAGCGAGGTTTATTTTACTTGCTGTGTCTTCCTGCACCAATTTTTTAAATTTATTTTTTTAATCAAAGCAAAGCTTTTTTTTATTTACTGTGTCTCCCTGCCCCCGTGAAACCCATACCTTCCCATTTCCTGTTCTGGTGTCACAAGGACAGGAAATTATGAGATATTTCTCCAATGGGGACAGACACTGCAACAAAATCATCTTTTATAATCAGAGTGAGGTTTATTTTACTCGCTGTGTCTTCCTGCACCAGTGACACAGGGACAGGAAGTGAGGGGAAATCTCTCCAATGTGGACAAATGATTGTTTTAAATCAGAGTGAGGCTTATTTTACTCGCTGTGCTCTCCTTTCCCGGGTGACATCCATCATTTCCTGTTCTGGTGTCACTGGGACAGGAAGTGAGGGGAAATCTCTCTGATGTGGACAAATCATTGTTTTAAATGAAAGTAGGGCTTATTTTGCTCTCTCTGCTTTTCTGTCCTGGTGACACCCATGCCCCCTTATTTCCTGTGCTGGTGTCACTTGGACAGGAAGTGATGGGAAATCGCTCTGATGGGGACAAATCATTGTTTTAAATTAAAGTAGGACTTATTTTACTCTCTCTGCTTTTCTGTCCTGGTGACACCCATACCCTCTTATTTCCTGTGCTGGTGTCACCAGGACAGGAAGTGAGGGGGATATCTCTCCAATGGGGACAAACACTGCAACAAAATACCTTTTTTTAATTAGAGTGAGGTTTATTTTGCTCGCTGTGTCTTCCTGCCCCAGTGACACCCAGTGACACCCATACCTTCTCATTTATTGTCCTGGTGTCACTGGGACAGGAAGTGAGGGGAAATCTCTCTCTATCCTCTCTATTATTTGCCAATAAAAAGGCCAAATTCACTGGGAATTCCTCGGCAGTAATGGCATCTTCTTCCCCCTCCATAGCAGCGAGCGTTATTAATAGATTTATCGCATAATGAAAAAGTGAAAAATAAGTGTTGGAATATTTATGCGCCTCACATGCGTGTGATAAACTGTCAGGGTTTGCGAGGAGCGCAGAGCTGCCAGAATACCTTTGAAGTTCTGTATGGCTGTCGGCTACTGAGAAAATTGTCGGAGCTCCTCATCTCTGCATAGATAATTCCCAGACCTTTCCTTAAAGGGGAACTCCGGCCTTCCCTTCAGTCTTATACAGCTGTACCGGCTCCTCTCCGGTACTGAAACAGCTTCCTCTGATTTCACCGCACACTGTGAGCTTCTCACAAAGTGCATTAGAAGCCGCAGCAAGTCCAAAAGAACCCACCTCATTTCCTGGAGGGTGGGGTTTGAGGATGAACTTCTCAATCACGTGACATAAATTTAACTTTTTCAAATATATTTTTTAAAATATTTTTAAAACATTTTCCCAGGCATATTACCCCCGAGTGAATAATTAAACTGTTTTTTTAAATATATTTTTAAATATATCTTTTTTTTTTCTTTTTTTTTTTTTTTTAATTTCCCAGGAATATACTTTAACCCCCGAGTAAATAATTAAATAATTATTAAATTATAATTATAATTAATAATTAAAGTTTTTTTAAACATTTTTTAAAATATATTTTTACATTTTTATTTTTATATTTCCCGGGCATATACTTTAACCCCTTATTCAAGAATGCAGCTGTTTTTCTTAAACATTGTTATCGCCTTCCTGCCCGCCCACAGCATCCCCTGCGTAAATAATTAAACAGTTTTTTAAAATATATTTTAAAATATATTTTTTAATTTTTTTTTTTACATTTGCCAGGAATATACTTTAACCCCTTATTCAAGAATGCAACTGTTTTTCTTAAACATTCTTAAATATATTATATATATATATATATATATATATATATATATATATATATATATATATATATATGTATTTATATTTATTTATTTATATTTATTTATATTTCCCCAGACATATACGTTATTCCCTTCCTGCTTGCCCACAGCATCCCTATAATAAATAATTCAACTGTTTTTTAAAATATATTTTTAAATCTATTTTTAATTTTTTTTTTTTTTTTTACATTTCCCAGGCATATACTTTAACCCCTTATTTAAGAATGCAGTTGTTTTTATTAAACATTTTTAAATATATATTTTTTAAATATCTTGGGCATACACTTGAACCCCTTATTAAATAATGAAACAGATCTTTTTAATTTTTTATAATATATTTAAAATCTATATATATTTTTTTCCCCAGACATATATACGTTATCCCCTTCCTGCCTGCCCACAGCATCCCCTGAGTAAATAATTCAACAGTTTTTTTTAATATATTTTTAAATCTACTTTTTATTTATTTTTTTTTATTTTTTTTACATTTCCCAGGCATATACTTTAACCCCTTATTTAAGAATGCAATTGTTTTTATTAAACATTTTTAAATATATATTTTTTAAATATCTTGGGCATACACTTGAACCCCTTATTAAATAATGAAACAGATCTTTTTAATTTTTTTAAAATATATTTTTAAAATATATATTTTTTTTTTCTTCAGACATATATACGTTATCCCCTTCCTGCCCGCCCACAGCATCCCCCGAGTAAATAATTCAACTGTTTTTTAAAATATATTTTTAAATCTATTTTTATTTATTTATGTATTAATTTATTTTACATTTCCCAGGCATATACTTTAACCCTATATTTAAGAATGCAATTGTTTTTATTAAACATTTTTAAATATATATATATTTTTTAATTTCCTGGGCATACACTTGAACCCCTTATTAAATAATGAAACAGATCTTTTTAATTTTTTTTTTTAAATATATTTTTTTAAATATTTTTTTGATTTTCCCAAGCATATACTTTAACCCCTTCCTGCCCGCAGCATCTTAAAGCGGACCATCAGTAATTTTTTCATCTTTCCATCTATTAAATCTTCTGCCCTTGTTGTTTTAACTTTGGATAGTAAAACATTTTTTTTTTTCTGCCAGTAAATCCCTTATACAGCCCACTTCCTGTTTCTTGTCTGGTCATTAGCCTAGGCTTATAACATCATACACAGTTCCCTCTCTAACTCTCGTTAGAGTTTGCCAGGAAGGGAGGAGGGGGGATGAGTCATAAGAGAGCCAATGAGAGCTGCAGAGCTGGGAGGTGTGCCTCTGTGTGTCTGTGTAAATCCAGGAAGTGAACAAGCAGCAGCTTCAGCTGCCCACAGTTAAAATGGCTGCCGCCAGACTCAGTGGAGGGAGATTTCTGCAGCATATTTGGCAAGTACAGAATCACAGTATATATAAAATAATATGCAAAGTGGTTGGAGGGAAGCTTCAGAATGGCAAAGCTGTTTTTTATTACAAATTATGTGAGCAGACTGCAGTTCCTCTTTAGGATGGTTAGGGGGCAGCGTTGGAGGATGAACTTCCCAATCACGTGACATAAACTGACTTTTTTAAATGTATTAAAAAAAAAATGTTTTAAAAATTTCCCCGCATATACTTTAACCCAGGGGTGGGCAACCTGGGGGCCTTCCAGCTGTTGCAGAACTACAAGTCCCATCATGCCTCCGGGAGTAATTGTAACTGCCAGCCTTGCAATGCCTCATGGGAAATGTAGCTTTAACCCCGTGGGTTAGTAATTAAAATGTTTTTTAAATACATTATTAAATATATTTTGTTAAATATTTAAAAAAAAAACATTCCCAGGCATATACTTTTTTTAAAATATATATTAAAATATATTTTTTTAAATATTAAAAAAAAAATATTACCAGGCATATACTTTTTTTAAAAATATATATTAAAATATTTTTTTTTAAATATTAAAGAAAAAAATATTCCCAGGCATATACTTTTTTAAAAAAAATATATATTAAAATATATTTTTATAATAATAAAAAAAATATTCCCAGGCATATACTTTTTTTAAAAATATATATTAAAATATATTTTTTTAAATATTAAAAAAAAAATATTCCCAGGCATATACTTTTTTTTTCTTTATTCCCAAGCATATACTTTAACCCCTTAAGCATCTTAAGTTGGGGGGGGGGGGGGTGGAGGAGGAACTTCCCAATCACGTGACATGGGAAATGTAGTTCTACAACAGCTGGAGGGCTACTGGTTGCCTACCCCTGCTTTAACCCCATGGGTTAGTAATTAAAATGTTTTTTAAATACATTATTAAATATATTAATACTTTTTTTTTAAATATATATTAAAATATATTTTTTAAAATAATAAAAAAAAATATTCCCAGGCATACATTTTTTTTTCTTTATTCCCAAGCATATACTTTAAACCCTTAAACATGGGGGGGGGGGGGGACTTCCCAATCACGTGACATAAACTGACTTCTTTTTAAACTGTCTTAAATATAATTTAAAATATTGTTTAGTAATTTGTATATTTAAAAAAAATAAATAAAAATGTTTCCAGGCATATACTTTAACCCTAAGTAATTTTTTTAATTTTTTTTTTAATGCCTGCCCACTCTTATGGCATGGGGGTTGTTGGCGGTTGGAGGATGGACTTCTCAATCACGTGACATAAACTGTCTTTTTTTTTGTTACTTTTTTAAGTATATTTTTTTTAAACATTTTAAAAAAATGTTCCCAGGTATATATTTTAACCCCTTGTTAAATAATTAAACTGTTTTTCTTAATTTATTTTGTAATTATATTTTTTTTATTTTTTTTTTTATACAAGCATATACTTTAACCGGCATGAGCTCACCTGGTCAAAATTTTCCATGCCCTCCCCTTTGAAGAACCATTCGGTGAAGGTTTTGGCGACTGTCTCGCCTCTCTTCTTACAGGAGATACACCGGATCTTAAATTCATGGCCTACCACGGCTTCTGTTTCCGATTCCACCTCTACACAGCCTGACCAGCAGGAGGGCGCTAGAGGACAAGAGACAGATAGGGGAGGGGTTACAAATAGCAGCAAGTAGTACACAGCGGATCACATGCAGCTTCTATGTTGTACCTGGAGTCACAGTTAAAGAGGACCTGTCATCAGATATATTTGTTCATGGAAAGTGCAACATAATAAATAATGTGTCAATGTAACACGTCTGGATATTTATTATCTCTCACAGAGATCACATGACACCCCCTGACAATGCCTTAGAGTGGTTGTAAACCCTTACATACAAGTGACTGGCCTCAGGTGATACACAGAGATGAAAGAAAATCCTCCTACATAAGTTGTACCTGTTTATCTGTAGCTCTCTCTTCTCTGAAACCATTCGAAGTGCAGAATTTATACAGCTTGTCTGAGCTTTCAGAAAGCAGGGGCGGGGAGGTGAAGTTACACTCCGCAGAGCTCTGTGAGAGCTGATTGGAGGGGAACACCCCCCTGGAGATCCCTCTCCTGTCACCTTCACACAGCACACAGGAACACAGCTGAGGCTGTCAATCACGGGCTGTGTGCTGGAGATCCCTCCTTTGTCACATTCACATAACACACAGGAACAAAGCCAGGATTGTCAATCACAGGCTGTGTGCTGGAGATCCCTCCCCAGTCACCTTCACACAGCAGACAGGAAGAGAGCCGGGGCTGTCAATCACGGGCTGTGTGCTGGAGATCCCACCCCTGTCACATTCACATAGCACACAGGAACAAAGCCGAGATTGTCAATCACAGGCTGTGTGCTGGAGATCCCTCATTTGTCACCTTCACACAGCACACAGGAACAGAGCCAAGGCTGTCAATCACAGGCTGTGTGCTGGAGATCCCTCATTTGTCACCTTCACACAGCACACAGGAACAGAGCCAAGGCTGTCAATCATGGACTGTGTGCTGGAGATCCCTCCCCTGTCACATTCACACAGCACACAGGAAGAGAGCCAAGGCTGTCAATCACGGACTGTGTGCTGGAGATCCCTCCCCTGTCACATTCACACAGCACACAGGAACAAAGCGGAGGCTGTCAATCACAGGCTGTGTGCTGCAGATCCCTCCCCTGTCACCTTCACACAGCACACAGGAAGAGAGCGGAGGCTGTCAATCACAGGCTGTGTGCTGGAGATCCCTCCCCTGTCAAGTTTACACAGCACACAGGAACAGATCCGAGGCTGTCAATCCCGGGCTGTGTGCTGGAGATCCCTCCCCTGTCACCTTCACACAGCACACAGGAACAGAGCCGAGGCTGTCAATCACAGGCTGTGTGCTGGAGATCCCTCCCCTGTCACTCTTTATCTCTTGGTGTCAGGAAAACTTGATTCATGCTGATAGCAGAGGAAAGAGGCAGCAGACAGAAATGACACTTAGTGCTCTGGATTGGGAGAAGTACACACTATAGAGGGATATGCATTGCTCATATTTCATGTCTGAGGTTTACAACCACTTTAATCTGCTTTTCTCTCCAGAAGGATGGCGCCATCTTTGTTCAGGCATCATCAAGAGCAAAAAAAATACAAATTTTAGACAAATTGTAAAGAGTAACGCAGAATATGCCCAGATTACAGATATGCCGATGTCAGACCTTTAAAATCATTGATAAATGGCTTAAAAAGCATGTGGGTAAGGCGCCCGCTTCCTGCAAACCTTGCATGCGTTTGTGGTGCCTTCCATAGATTGTTTACTGCTCAGCTCCATCCTGCCACCCTCCCCGGATCCTAAATAATTAAACAGCGTCGAGTCATCCTGTGCTTTACAGAAAGATCAGAGCTTCAAGTCTGTGGACAAGGAGGACATCACTAAGATGAGGGGCCGATGTACAGCCAACATCTACAGTGTCTCGAAAAAGTATTCATACCCCTTTGAAATGTTCCACAATTTGTCATGTTACATCCAAAAATGTAAATGTATTTTATTGGGATTTTATGTGATAGACCAACACAAAGTGGCTCATAATTGTGAAGTGGAAGGAAAATGATAAGTGTTTTTCAATTTTCATTTACAAATAAATATGTGAAAAGATCCACACACTCAGTAGAAGACCCCGGGCACTCAGTAGAAAAGCTGTGGCTCTCAGTAGAAGACCCAAGGTACTCAATGGAAGACCCGGGCAATCAGTACAAAACAGTGGCTCTTAGTAGAAGACCCAAGAAACTAAATGGAAGACCCGGGCAATCAGTACAAGACTTGGGGCACTCAGTTAGAAGACCTGGAGCACTCAGTAGAAGATCCACACACTCAGTAGAAGACCCAAGAGCACTCACTAGAAGACCTGTGGCTCTTAGTAGAAGACCCAAGGAACTAAATGAAAGAACCGGACACTTAGTAGAAAAGCTGTGGCTCTCAGTAGAAGACCCAAGGATCTAAATGGAAGACCCGGGCAATCAGTACAAGACTTGTGGCACTTAGTAGAAGACCTGGAGCACTCAGTAGAAGATCCACATACTCAGTAGAAGACCCAAGAGCACTCAATAGAAGACCTGTGGCTCTTAGTAGAAGACCCAAGGAACTAAATGGAAGAACCCGGCACTCAGTAGAAGACTTTGGGCACTCAGAAGACCTGGAGCACTCAGTAGAAGATCCACACACTCAGTTTAAGACCTCAGGCACTCAGTGGAAGACCTGGAGCACTCAATTGAAGATCCACACACTCAGTAGAAGACCCCGGGCACTCAGTAGAAGACCTGTGGCTCTTAGTAGAAGAACCCAAGGAACTCAATGAAAGACCCGGGCACTCAGTAGAAGACTCAGGGAACTCAGTAGAAGACTTGGGACACTCAGTAGAAGACCCCAGGCACTCAGTGGAAGACCTGGAGCACTCAGCAGAGGATCCACATACTCAATAAAAGACCCCAGGCACTCCATAGAAGACCCGTGGCTTTTAGTAGAAGACCCAAGGAACTCAATGGAAGACCCGGGCAAGAAGACTTGGGGAACTCAGTAGAAGACTTCAGGCACTCAGCAGAAGACTTGGGACACTCAGGAGAAGACCCCAAGCACTCAATGGAAGACCTGGAGCACTCAGTAGAAGATCCACACACTCAGTAGAAGACCCTGGTCACTCAGTAGAAGACCCAAGGAACTCAATGGAAGACCTGGGCACTCAATAGAAGAGTCAAGTACTCAGTAGACCCCAGGCACCCAACTGAAGACCCCAGGCATTCAGTAGAAACGTTCAGCACTCAGGTTGTGTATTGCTGTAATCAATAAACTGTACATCTTGTTATTTCTCTGGATGTGGAACTTGTAAACTTTCCAGTTACTATGTAATATACATGGTGCCCATATTAGCTACTTGGTGGTGAAGATATGTCCTGGGATGGCTGACTTGGCCTGTCATATCCATATATTGCACTGAAAGGCGTTGAAAAACTTTACAGCTATAAACCTTATTGCTCTATTGGTGAGCTAGCGTTACACAATCAAATATTGGTTGGTTTTGGGACCTTTAAATGAAGGCTCCATGTTTGGTATTAGCGCCTCTATTGTTGCGTCTTGAGTATAAATTATATATCGGGTGTGCAGACTTCTTTACTGTTGGGGGGAAAAAGCGGATGTTCAGCACTAAAGCGTGTAATGGGAAGAAGCTGTGTGCTGAGGCAGCGTCTGAGGGCCCCTCGGGCTCAAGCAGCCCTTCTCAACCAACAGCCTTTTAATGGAAGTTTTGCCTTGCCGAGAACTCACAACTCGAGGAAGACATCCCTTAATGGAAAGGCTTACATTTTAACTCCTCCGTGGCAGCACCTTGCAGCTGCAGTTAGTGCGCTAAAGCTTTGTGCATAATAAAGAAAAATTGCGGTAGTGCTGCTGATCTCCTACATCCTCTTTGCAACCACCACCTGTCTACATGCACACTTCAGTGATGGTGTCATGGCATTTGTAGGGTCAAGGTTGTAGGGTAGGGGTACAGGAGTGTCCGGTGTAGTTACCCTAACTGGTCAGTAGACATCATGATAGTTAAGGTTGGGAACCCTGCAGTAATGAGCAGTAATGAGCAGGCAGTGTAGGTGCCTAGGTGTCAGAAACCATGAAATCAGACTGAGGCAGAAGCGCAGTTGTTTAATAATAAAAGTAAAAAGAACTAACGTAGTCAAAACATAGCCAAAGTTCAGCAACCGGAACGGATAGTCAGCCAAGCCAGAAGTCAGGGATCAGTATAGTGGAACAGCATTGGTACCAGTGGGCAGACTGGTCCCAGATGAAAGAAAGACAAAAGTAACTCAAATAACCACTCGTTACATCCAAGGAATGCAGAATACCATCTCTGAACGCACAACACATCCAACCTTGAAGCAGATGGGCTACAGCAGCAGAAGACCACACCGGGTGCCACTCCTGTCAGATAAGAACAGGAAACCAAGGCTACAATTGGCACAGGATCACCAAAATTGGACAATAGAAGATTGGAAAAACGTTGTCTGGTCTGATGAGTCTGGATTTCAGCTGCGACATTCAGATGGTGGGGTCAGAATTTGGCTCATGGATCCATCCTGCCTTGTATCACCGGTTCAGACTGGTGGTGGGGGTGTAATGGTGTGGGGGATGGGGTATCACCGGTTCAGGCTGGTGGTGGGGGTGTAATGGTGTGGGGGATGGGGTATCACCGGTTCAGGCTGGTGGTGGGGTGTAATGGTGTGGGGGATGGGGTATCACCGGTTCAGGCTGGTGGTGGGGTGTAATGGTGTGGGGGATGGGGTATCACCGGGTCAGGCTGGTGGTGGGGGTGTAATGGTGTGGGGGATATTTTCTTGGCACACTTTGGGCCCCTTAGTACCAATTGAGAATCATTTAATCACCACGGCCTACCTGAGTATTGTTCTTGACCATGTCCATCCCTTTATGACTACAGTGTACCCATCTTCTGATGGCTCCTTCCAGCAGGATAATGTCACCATGTCACAAAGCTCCAATCATCTCACCACTGGACAATGAGGTCCCTGTACTCCAATGGCCTCCACAGTCACTGGATCTCATCCAATAGAGCACCTTTGGGATGTGGTGGAACGGGAGATCGGCATCATGGATGTGCAGCCGACAATGTGGAATGAGGAACGTTTCCAACACCTTGTTGTATCTATGCCACCAAGAATGAAGGCAAAAGTGGGTCCAACCCGCTACTAGCAAGGGGGACCTAATAAAGTGTCCGGTGAGTGTATATTACAATTGGCACAATTCACAAAGCTAACACACAAGGATCAAGATAAAAAAAATGACATTTATTTAGTTATAGCCAATAAGATTTGAAAATGGAAGTCACATGGCTATAAATAAAGATCTCTTTACAGATGTCGGAGCTTTGTGAATTGAAGCTCTGGAGAGCTTTGGCAATGTGAATGTCACGTCTTCGGGTTTATATCTACCAGGCGTTGCTATGATGACACTATATGTGATATTATTTCTTGACTCGGAAGCCGTCAGTTTTTATCCCGTGGCTCCGCCCCCCACCTCAGGACAGAAGGGCTTGCGCGTGATTGGCTGGAGGGAGCATTGGCTTCTGCAATCCCATGGGAAGATGAATAGTCAGGAATAGAGAGACGTCTCTATGAGGGTTCCGGGAATAAGCATCAGTGATTGACCGATGGGATGGTCCGCCGTGGCTCCATGTGTGATGGAGGACAAGGAAAGGCATTAAAGTGGACCTTCACCCGGGAATAAGCACCCCCCCCCCCATCCCCTCTTAAGCAATTGGATTTTTTTTTTTCAAACAATAAAAAAAAAAAATTCTTACGCCTTGCTTTCAGAATCCTCACCAATGTAGCGCAGTGACAGAGATGCTGTGGATTGTATAGGATCTGGAGGAGACGTCTGTTTGTCTATGGCAGGGGTCTCCAAACTTTCTAAGCAAAGGGCCAGTTTACTGGAATAGTACCCAATCATAGTGCCCCATTGGTGTTAGTGGGAGAAATAGTGCCCCATCATTGAGGTCAGTGGGAGGAATAGTGCCCCATCATTGGTATCAGTGGGAGGAATAGTGCCCCATCATTGGTGTCAGTGGGAGGAATAGTGTCCCATCATTGGTATCAGTGGGAGGAATAGTGCCCCATCATTGGTGTCAGTGGGAGGAATAGTGCCCCATCATTTGTATCAGTGGGAGGAATAGTGTCCCATCATTGGTATCAGTGGGAGGAATAGTGCCCCATCATTTGTATCAGTGGGAGGAATAGTGTCCCATCATTGTTGTCAGTGGGAAGAATAGTGCCCCATCATTGGTGTCAGTGGGAGGAATAGTGCTCCATCATTGGTGTCATTTTGAGGAATAGTGCCCCATCATTGGTATCAGTGGGAGGAATAGTGCCCCATCATTGGTATCAGTGGGAAGAATAGTGCCCCATCATTGGTGTCAGTGGGAGGAATAGTGCCCCATCATTGGTATCCGTGAGAGGAATAGTGCCCCATCCTTGGTATCCGTGAGAGGAATAGTGCCCCATCATTGGTATCAGTGGGAGGAATAGTGCCCCATCATTGGTATCAGTGGGAGGAATAGTGCCCCATCATTGGTGTCAGTGGGAGGATTAGTGCCCCATCATTGGTATCAGTGGGAGGAATAGTACCCCATCATTGGTATCAGTGGGAGGAATAGTACCCCATCATTGGTGTCAGTGGGAGGATTAGTGCCCCATCATTGGTATCAGTGGGAGGAATAGTACCCCATCATTGGTGTCAGTGGGAGGAATAGTGCCCCATCATTGGTATCCGTGAGAGGAATAGTGCCCCATCCTTGGTATCCGTGAGAGGAATAGTGCCCCATCATTGGTATCAGTGGGAGGAATAGTGCCCCATCATTGGTGTCAGTGGGAGGATTAGTGCCCCATCATTGGTATCAGTGGGAGGAATAGTGCCCCATCCTTGGTATCCGTGAGAGGAATAGTGCCCCATCATTGGTATCAGTGGGAGGAATAGTGTCCCATCATTGGTGTCAGTGGGAGGATTAGTGCCCCATCATTGGTATCAGTGGGAGGAATAGTACCCCATCATTGGTATCAGTGGGAGGAATAGTGTCCCATCATTGGTATCAGTGGGAGGAATAGTGCCCCATCATTGGTATCAGTGGAAGGAATAGTGCCCCATCATTGGTATCAGTGGGAGGAATAGTGCCCCATCATTGGTGTCAGTGGGAGGAATAGTGCCCCATTTTTTTCCTATTCTTTTTTTTTCTATTCTTTTATTTTCTATTCTATTTTATTCTATTCTGAAATTCGATTCGTCAACCATTCGAATTCAATTCAGATTTCGTCCAAAATTTTGTTTCATTATTTTGGATTCGGTGAAATTCTTCACTATTGTTACATCCGAATTTCTGAATAACGAAAAACGAGTCAGAATTTCGATTTCGGGAACTAAACGAATCACACGTGTCTAGAGAGCAGAGTGACCGGGACAAGCTCATTAGTCTGCTGCTTCTCCTTTCACTGCCCAGTCACAGAGTAGGCAGAAGACCTGTAAGTGAAAGTGAAACTGCGAGAGAGAAAAAAAGATCAAATCCCTTTTGCCAGACTGGCCTGGCAGAGCTGAGCAAATCTCAGGACTGGATGGGCAAAAATAAAAAACGCAGAACAGCTTCCCGCCCGACGAGCTATTTGCCGATCTTCGCTCAGCTTACTCTCTAATCCTGCTTCCATCAATTTAATACCCAACAATAAAGCACTTACTATGGAAGACTGAGCGCCTTTTTATCTCCATACACGATACAGTGTGGCGCATCAGAGGGTGACATTTGCCCGCCAAGCTTTGTTTGCGCCTTCAAAGTCGGCTAATTAATTTGAGGTTTATGCGCCGCTTGCCGTGTATTAACCTCCATAATTATCCACTCGACATAAGCAAGGGATGTGTTGTTTTCACAATACAGTTCAAGAGCACAAAGACTTCTTTAATGAAACGCGTCGGGGAGGGAATTGTTCTGATTGAGTCACTTTAAATATATACATTGTATCCAGGCTGTAACTTTATGTGATGAGCCAATTACAGAGTCATTGAAGCTAACCTCCCGGATAAGCAAATATCATCTACATCCATTCATCACGTGAATTCTGCGGCTGGAGCTTGATGGGCCCCGCCCACAGCTCTGCTCTCTCTCCTTGTGCAGGGGGACTGGTCTGGTCTCCGCCCCCTCCTGTAGTTTTCTACTTGTAGTGGGTGGAGCTTGATGGGCCCCTCCCTACAGCTCTGCTTCCTCACCTTGTGCAGAGGGACTGGTCTGGTCTCCGCCCCCTCCTGTAGTTTTCTACTTGCAGTAGGTGGAGCTTGCTGGGCCCCTCCCCACAGCTCTGCTCTCTCTCCTTTTGCAGGGGGACTGGTCTCCGCCCCCTCCTGTAGTTTTCTACTTGCAGTGGGTGGAGCTTGATGGGCCCCTCCCACAGCTCTTCTCTCTCTCCTTGTGCAGGGGGACTGGTCTGGTCTCCGCCCCCTCCTGTAGTTTTCTACTTGCAGTGGGTGGAGCTTGCTGGGCCCCTCCCCACAGCTCTGCTCTCTCTCCTTTTGCAGGGGGACTGGTCTGGTCTCCGCCCCCTCCTGTAGTTTTCTACTTGTAGTGGGTGGAGCTTGATGGGCCCCTCCCCACAGCTCTGCTTCCTAACCTTGTGCAGGGGGACTGGTCTGGTCTCCGCCCCCACCTGTAGTTTTCTACTTGCAGTGGGTGGAGCTTGCTGGGCCCCTCCCCACAGCTCTGCTCTCTCTCCTTTTGCAGGGGGACTGGTCTGGTCTCCGCCCCCTCCTGTAGTTTTCTACTTGTAGTGGGCGGAGCTTGATGGGCCCCTCCCCACAGCTCTGCTCTCTCTCCTTTTGCAGGGGGACTGGTCTGGTCCCTGCCCCCTCCTGTAGTTTTCTACTTGCAGTGGGTGGAGCTTGATGGGCCCCTCCCCACAGCTCTGCTCTCTTGCCTTGTGCAGAGTGACTGGTCTGGTCTCCGCCCCCTCCTGTAGTTTTCTACTTGTAGTGGGTGGAGCCTGCTGGGCCCCTCCCACATCTCTGCTCTTTCTCCTTGTACAGGGAGACTGGTCTGGTATCTGCCCAGTACTGTAGTTTTTTATTGGTTGTGGGTGGAGCCTGCTGGGCCCCTCCCACAGCCCTGCTCTTTTTTCTTGTGCAGAGTGACTGGTCTGGTCTCCGCCCCCTCCTGTAGTTTTATATTTGTAGGGGGTGGAGATTGCTGGTCCCCTCCCACAGCTCTGCTCTCTATCCTTGTGCAGGGGGACTGGTCTGGTCTCCGCCCCCTCCTGTATTTTTATATTGCACAGCTGTACCGGCTCCTCTCCTGGCCTGGAAACGGCTTCCTCCAATTCCACTGCACACTGTGAGCTGCTCACAACGTGCATTAGAAGCTTCGGCAAGTCAGATCCATAGAGCTCCGCCTCATTTCCTGGCTGGAGGATGTCCAGCATCATCTAGCCCAGCCTGACAGTCCTTGGCTCACCCCTCTCATTCATTGGATTGCAGTTTTTTTGTTTTTTTTTGCAATCATGGAGGCTCAGCATGACATGTGGGCATGCAAATGCAGCCTTTCTTAGGAACACCCGCTCCTTCGGCTTGCATCAGAGCTGAAGGCTTTTCAGAGGAGTAGTAAGGCGGGGGGGGGGGAATCTTTGTACAGCACCCTGCCGGCCCCTCCCACCAGCCACGATCTGCCTGCATTTCATAGAGAAGCGCGGAGATCCAGTGATGATGCATGCACCGTTTTTAGGAAAGGTCCATTGGAAAGGTGCGTTGGGGTATCATTCCAATGGTATGAATAAGCTCTAAAAAGTCAGAAAAAGTCATGAAAGATGATTGGTTGAGTCACAGCACATTGTTCTTATTAGGGGACTGTCATAGCTCCCCCATCCCGGCCTGTCTGCATTCCCGTCACCCGTCGCGCTCCATCATTTTGCGGAAGCGCGTACCAGCTGCATGTGTAAAGCCATGCGTCAGCGGCACGTTCTTTGTCCCCCTCCCCCCCCCTCCTCTCCTCTCCCTCCCCTCCCCCAGCCAGTAATGGCCGCCCCCCCCCCCTCATCCGCTGTCAAATCTCCTGTATTCTCTTTCAAGGGAATCTTGCCGCATCAGCGTTTCTAATTCCCTGCGCCAGCGGGGAGAGGAGGAAAGTCACCGGGAATCGTTACACTTGAAAACCTCTCCAGCTAGGAGGAGCTCAGAATGAGGAAAAAAACAAAAAAAAGAATCCTTGTAGCGAATTCTTAATCACGCCATTAGATGAGCGTTATTTATTTTATCTGTTTGTTTGGAATTAAAGACAAAGCAAACATTTATTATATTGCAGATTACCAATTCTTAGATGTGCCGGCTGCATTCGTTTTCTTATTTTAAGCTTTTTTTCTTTCTTCTAGTCTCATCTGGTGATCTAGCCAGAAAAGTCTGTTGTTTTTAAATATAGCTATTGGTCTAGTACAGGGGTCTCCAAACCTCATCTTTGGTGTCAGTGAGAGGAATTGTGCCCCATTATTGGTGTCATTGGGCCCCATTGTGGATGTCATTGGGGGTGGGGAATAGTGCGCCATTGTTGGTGTCATTGGGAGGAATGGGCCCCCATCATTGGTGTAATTGGGCCCCATTGCTGATGTTATTGGGAGGAATAGTGCCCCATCTTTGGTGTCATTATGAGGAATTATGCCCTATTGGTGTCATTGGGAGGAATGGTCCCCCATCATTGGTGTCATTGGGCCCCATTGTTGGTGTCATAATGAGGAATAGTGCCCCATCTTTGGTGTCATTGGGAGGAATTGTGCCCTATCGGTGTCATTGGGAGGAATGGTCCCCTATTGTTGGTGTAATTGAGCCCCATTGTTGTTGTCATTGTGAGGAACTGTGGCCTATCTTTGGTGTCATTGTGAGGAACTGTGGCCCATCTTTGGTGTCATTGGGAGGAATTGTGCCCCATCTTTGGTGCCATTATGAGGAATTGTGCCCTATTGGTGTCATTGGGAGGAATGGTCTCCCATCATTGGTTTCATTGTGAGGGATAGTGCCCCATCTTTGGTGTCATTGGGAGGAATTATGCCCTATTGTTGGTGTCATTGACAGGAATTGTGCCCCACCTTCATGTCATTGGGAGGAATGGTCCCCCATCATTGGTATAATTGGGCCCCATTGTTGTTGTCATTGTGAGGATCTGTGCCCCATCTTTGGTGTCATTGGGAGGAATTGTGCCCTATTGTTATTGACATTGGGAGGAATGGTCCCCCATCATTGGTGTCACTGCGCCCCATTGTTGATGTCATTGGGAGGAATAGTGCCCCATCTTTGGTGTCATTGTGAGAAATGTTGACCTATTGTTGGTGTCATTAGGAGGAATGGTCCCCCATCATTGGTGTCATTGGGCCCCATTGTTGATGTCATTGTGAGGAACTGTGCCCCATCTTTGGTGTCATTGGGAGAAATTGTCCCCCTATTATTGGTGTCATTGGGCCCCATTGTTGGTGTCATTGTGAGGAACTGTGCCCCTTTGTTGGTGTCAGTGACACCAACAAAGGGCCAGACAAAAGCGAGCAAAGGGCCGCATCTGGCCCCCCGGGCAGCAGTTTTGAGACCACTGGTCTAGGGAGAAACAGCTGGTACATTAATTCTGTGCAAATGGAGAATGTTCTTCTTCCATTTCCTCTACAGGTCGAATGTTATTCATTCATAAAAAAAAGTGGCTCTGGTAAATACCACATTATGGCCACTAGATGGAGTTGAGGATAACAGGAAATGAGTAAGCACAAACATAGGTCCATAAAGACATGGATGAGCAAGTTTGGGGTGAAGGAACTTGATCGGCCTACAACAGAGTCCTGAGCTCAAACCGATAGAACACCTTTGGGATGAATTAGAGCGGAGACTGCAAGCCAGGCCTTCTCGTCCAACATCAGTGCCTGACCTGAAGATGTTTTAGTTAGTGCCTATGTTTACTGGCACTGATGAGGATGGTGGACTTGTCTCTTCTTACTCAATAAGTGAGGTCCCTCGTATCTCTGGCGGGAGCAGCAGTGTAGGGTTACAGTGGTGTACTCAGCGGGCGTACAGCAAAGTGGCCTGTGTGACATTTGGGACAGACTAATAATGCCAGCAATGCACAAACATAGAACATACGTCAGGAGCAGAAGACCAAATGATGGAGTCCACCATCACCGTACTCGCTAAGTGAAAACTGAATGGCAAACTAATAATGTTCTACTTCTTTAGAAAGCCAGACCAAATGGTTTGAACCTTTCCCCACGCTATAAAAATATTTGTTGCTATACCTGTAACAACTAGGGACGTGAGTAATAATTTAGAAATACCAATAGGATTTTCACATGGACACTTCTCCCCAATAGTTGAGCAGGAAGACCTCATTACTTATGGTTGGTGCATTTAATGATTCAAGGATCCCCCAAACATAGCCACACTCACAATTCAGAGCTCAGCTCGGATCCTCATCCTGCCAACCTCACGGTCAGCGCCAGTAGATGTCCACCAATTGGCGGGACGGTGGGAGGAGAGCCAAAGCACTAGGTATGTCATTTTCAACTAGGGTTCTTCCAGAGGTTGTTGGGTTTTCTTTGAGCTGTGGCTGATTGACCCCACATTTGAGGGTGCTTACATACAGTGGGGAAAATAATTATTTGATCCCCTTCAGATTTTGTCATTTTGCCCATTTATAAAGAAATTAAGGGTCTATAATTTTTTATCATAGGTGAATTTTAAATGATAAAGGCAGAATATCAACCAAAAATCCAGAAAAAAAAACAGGTGATACAAATGTAATAAATTGAGTTGCAGTTCAGTGGTTAAAATAAGTATTTGGGTCCCCAAGCAAAACATGACTTAGTACTTGGTGGAGAAACCCTTGTTGGCAAGCATAGAGGTATGATGTTTCTTGCAGTTGGATAGCAGGTTTGCACACATCTCAGGAGGGATACCGCCAAAGCAACAAAGGAGTGGCTCAAGAAGAAGCACATTAAGGTCATGGAGTGGCCTAGCCAGTCTCCAGACCTTAATCCTATAGAACATTTATAGAGGGAGCTGAAACTTCGAGTTGCCAAGAGACAGTCGAGGAACCTTATGGATTTAGAGAAGATCTGTAAAGAAGAGTGGACCAAAATCCCTCCTGAGATGTGTGCAAACCTGGCCATTCTCAACCAGGGTTCTGTTGAACCCTAGGGTTCCTCCAGAAGGCAACGTCAAAGCCTGCTTGCTGAGAGTGGCCAAGTTCTGGTAAGCCTGGAACACACATACGAAGATCTGGAAGCAATTATTATATGATAAACCCTCTAAAAGACAATTATTAGAACAGTATTGTTAATAAAGTTCAGATCTATGACAGGTCCACCAAAGATCAATTCTGCTCAGTCCTATAAATGCAAGTTCAGGGTTGTTTAGTCTTATTGGTTCACTTATAGATCTTTTACTTGAGGCAGTTGTGCTACCATAGCAGAAATTACTAGTAGCCGTATTCAACGGTTGTGAGGAAAATACCCTTACCTTTCAATGTGGGAAAAAGGGACCAAACAGCCAGATGGTATTTTCCATCATGTCAGAGAATTAATTTAGCCATCTCGCAGTTAGCATTATAGTCAGGTTATGGTGTTCCATTAAACAGTTATGTTCAAATTAGGGATTAGGTTTTTGGGTCAGGTGAAGATAAATGGTTTTTAATCAAAATTTGGGATTTCTCAGTTTGGTTTGGACCACTGTGCCAATATCATGTGGGAGTGAAGGCCTTAAGAAGGGGGCATCTCTTCTCCAGGAGAAGAGCTACACTTCAAGGAAAAGTCAAAGCCTGCCTGTTGACTGCGGTCGAGTATTGTTAACCCTGAACACAGCGTGAAGTAAGAGAAGATGTCAACTCAAAATTGTGGATTTCCCAATTTGGACTGGACCTCTGTGCCAATATCATGAGCGAGTGAGAACTTAAGACGAGGGCATCTCTTCTCCAGGAGAAGAGCTACATTTCAAGGCAAAGTCAAAGCCTGCTTGTTGAGTGTGGCCAAGTATTGGTACTCATGTACATCACAAGAAGTAGGAGGAGATATCAACTTAAAATTCTGAATTTCCCAATCTGGATTGGACCACTGTGCCAATATCATGAGTGAGTGAAGGACTTAAGACGGGGGCATCTCTTCTCCAGGAGAAGAGCCAAGCTTCAAGGCAAAGTCAAAGCCTGCTTGCAGACTGTGGCAGAGTTTTGGTAATCCTGGACACAGCAGGAAGTAAGAGGAGATGTCAACTCAATTGTGGATTTCCCATTTTGGATTGGACCACTGTGCCAATATCATGAGCAAGTAAATGACTTAAGACAGGGGCATCTCTTCTCCAGGAGAAGAGCCAAATTAAAATCAAAGCCTGCTTGCTGAGTATTGCTGAGTTTTGGTAATCCTAAATACAGCAGGAAGTCAGAGATCTCTACAAAGCAAAGATATTCCCTCTTAGGCCGTTGACAACTCAAACATTTTGGATTTACCATTTTGGGTTGTACCACTGTGCCAATATCAGTTTGTCTGGCTGCAGTAAAGGGGGGAAGGGACTGGGGAAAGGAGGTGCTAAGAGCAACAAGAAGGTGCCCTGGAACAGTGGTTCTCAACCTCAGTCCTCAAGTGCCTCCAATGGGCCATGTTTTGGGAACTTTTCCTAGATAAAATAGCTCTTATCAATACCATGTCATTTATATTGATTTAAAGCAGCTGTGCCAAGTAAAGGAAAACCTGAAAACATGGCCCGTTGGGGGTACTTGAGGACTGAGGTTGAGAAACACTGCTTTGGAACAACATCCAGGGTATCATGAAACCCACCATTCAATGTTTGGCCCACACCGGTGGTGTCAAGTGCATTTTTTGGACTCATCCCTAAGGAAACCAACAGAGTAGTTGAGGCTTTCCTCGAGAATGACATCCATGATGCCGTCAACAACACATAACATGACAAGAGGAAAACCCTCACCACCATGGATGTGGTTTACGTTCTCAAAAGACAGGAATGCATTCATAATGCATTTGGAGGTTAAACTCTAACAGCCACCTACTGTGCCGATATCATGAGCAAGTGAAGGGGTTAAGACAGGGAGGGGCATCTCTCACAGGTGTTTTGGCCTAACATTGCCACTATAGTCATAAAACAGCACAAGAAAGTCACTTACCTGCCATAAGGCAAAGTAACAACACCAGCCAGTAGTCCATGACTTGGGCCATTAATAAAGTCCTTCGCGGAAATTGGAACCCGTTAGTTGAGATCCAGCAGCTTAGGAATCCCCCCTCCCTTCTTTAAAATGTTCTGCTTTATGAGTTTATAGTTTTTGATCCTATCACGGCTCGTTGGGTTCCTATATTTGTTACATGTCCACGTCCTCTTCTTATTATTAGGGGTTACAAAGCGTAGAATCCCTCCAAATTCTCCTGTGTTTTCTGTTCTCTTTCCCCGTCTGGTCCTGGCCCCCCACCCCCTCTTGTGTTCCTCTTCTAGAAGGTGTCACTCGATCCCCAGCTGACCGTTCGCAGGGGGGCTAATTTTAGATTTCGTTGGAAGGCGCCCCCCGCTCACCCTGCCCAAAGCTCTTCTTTGGAGGTGGAGGTTATATCATTCAGGTCCTCGAAGGGCAGGGCGGGGGGAGTTCGTCCGTCCCGAAGAAGTTGAACTCTGTGTGAGAAAAATCAGAAAACACATTTTAATTAGCATGAAATACCGAGAGGGTGGCGAGAACGGGGCTCTGCGGGAGGGGGGGGGGCAGCTTGGAGGCAAGTTCAACTTGCAATGTCATTCGGTCACCAGGTATTTATGGCATTCCGGAGACATATTTGCCCACGTGTGCTATGGATGTTATGTCAGAATGTCCTTCTGCCCACAGAGCCCAGATCTATGGCTAAAACGTCTGCTAGCCAGACCACATTGCCGCAGCGGGCGGGTATAATTAGAAACAACAAACAAGATAATCACTGGTAACGGAAGCAAGTTTAAAGGAGTAGTAAACACGAAGTGTATCCATGTAAAAGGGAATAACTCACAGTACTGCAGACAGTTCTCTTTTTTTATCTACCATGCAGGGCCCCCTTGCAGTAAACCCTAACAAACTATCATTTAGTGTGACTCACAGGTCCATCCAGCGCCCAGGGCAAGGATGCAGAACTATGCCCCCTCCCCCACCACTAATGCATGTTGTACGCAGTGGCGGCTGGTGCTCAAATTTTTTTGGGGGGGGCGCAAACAAACTGGAAAATATTGAACCCCCCATCAACTGCAGCCTCACTGTGCCCATAAAATGCAGCCACTGTGCCCATCAATTGAAGCCACTGTGCCCATCAAACGCAGCCATTGTGCCCATCTTATGCAGCAACTTGTGCCCATCAAATGCAGCCACTTGTGCCCATCATATGCAGCCACTTGTGCCCATTATATGCAGCCACTTGTGCTCATCAAATGCAGTCACTTGTGCCCATCAAATGCAGCCACTTGTGCCCATCAAATGCAGCCACTTGTGCCCATCATATGCAGCCACTTGTGCCCAACATATGCAGCCACTTGTGCCCATCAAATGCAGCCACTTGTGCCCATCATATGCAGCCACTGTGCCCATCAAATGCAGCCACTGTGCCCATCATATGCAGCCACTTGTGCCCATCATATGCAGCCACTTGTGCCCATCAAACGCAGCCACTTGTGCCCATCAAATGCAGCCACTTGTGCCCATCATATGCAGCCACTGTGCCCATCATATGCAGCCACTTGTGCCCAGTATATGCAGCCACTGAGCCCATCAAATGCAGCCACTGTGCCCATCAAATGCAGCCACTTGTGCCCATCATATGCAGCCACTGTGCCCATCATATGCAGCCACTTATGCCCAGTATATGCAGCCACTGAGCCCATCAAATGCAGCCACTGTGCCCACAGACCCCCTCGTGGGGTTTGCGGCTCTGGCTCTAATCAGGTGCTTCAAAAAGTACCACCCCCTCCCCACCCCCGCCATAGAAATCTACGCGCCCGGCGTCCTGAAAGGGGCCGGGCGCATGGATGGGGGGGGGGTGCCCGTGCGCCCACTGGTTGTACAAGGGGTGTACCGCCCTACATTCATTCTGTGCCCCCTTGCTCTGCTGTGCCCAGGGCAGCTGCCCCTCCTGCCCACCACTTTTCCCAGCCCTGGCTCTGTGCATGATTAATAATCACCCTTTTTAAAACAAAATCCTTCTTTTCATCCTTTCATCCCTTTACGGCTACTGCCTGTGTCTTTGCACTCCAGCAATGGCGGCATGGCCTTTCTCAGGGCGGGTTTCCTGATGGTGACAACAGCATGTGTATATATATATATTAATATAATATTATATATTATAATTTTTGTTTTATATATATATATATATATGTGTGTGTGTGCATATATATAATATGAATGTATGTATTTATGTGTGTATATATATATATATATATATATATATATATATATATATATATATATATATATGTATATATAATGTTACTTATATTCTTTAAATATGTTTTTTTTTAAATGCCGGCCAGCATAAGTCCCTGAATTGCACTTGGCATCAGCCTCTTCTACAGCAGGGCTGGAGTGCGAGAGGAAGAAGCAGCACAAGCCAATCTGTTCATTCGCTAACAAGAAGCCTGCTGATAAAAGCCTACCGATAAAAATTCATTGAGATATAAAAATGTATATAATATAAAAAATATATAATATATAAATAATAATGCTGGAAATTGAACATGTTAAACCTGTTACTAGATTTTAGTGATTGGCTTTACTTATATTCATTAAAATTTTTTTTTTTTGTTTTTTTTTAAAGCAGGCAGGTGTAAGTCCCTGTATTTGACTTGGTATCAGCCTCTTGTAACAACAAAGCTGGAGTGTGAGAGGAAGAATCAGCACAAGATGTCAATTGGTTCATGTGCTAACATTAAGCACGCTGATTGCAGGAGAGAGCAGAGAGTTGAGCTCATCACTGGGCTACTTCTTTCTTCACTCCCCAGCCACAGGCTGTGGTGGGCGTGTCCAGGATATCTTAGAGCAGGAATCTTCAAACTAGGCCTGTTGCGGAACTACACATCCCATGAGGCTTTATAAAACTCTGACATTCACAGACATGGCTAGGCATGATGGGAATTGTAGTTCCTGAACAACTGGAGGGCCGTAGTTTGAAGACCCCTGTCTTAGAGAAAGTGGGTTGGATGATGCTGGACCTGAGGGTGGGGACATTGAGGACATCTAGTGGCAGAAAAAAAGTACTGCGGGGGGGGGGGGAATCGCTGTATTGAAGCTGAATAATACAGCAAAAGTTGTTATGTTATTTTTTTAAAAGGGCAATTTATTTTATATCTACACAGTTTGCCTTCAGTTCTGCTTCTAAAAATGTATGTGTTGATGTATCAAGGAATACATAACCGGATTAAAGAATTCTTCGTTGTATATCCACCTGGTTTTCGCCTTTATTTAATTTTGTTTGATATAAAGAAATGTTTTACAGATGAAAGCTTTTCCATTGTTGCAGCCCCATAATATTAAGAGATCAGTGCAGGGATAATGAGAGGTTTCCTTTGGATTGCCACTTTTCAGTTGCGCCCCCTCCAGCCCTAACGTAGGACTAGCAGGGGCGATCCACTCTCCTCCAGGTCCCCGGCCTTTTTTGTTAATTTTCCCCCCTCTGTCTGATCTCCGCTCAGCAGGTCCGCCGTCTACCCTGTTTATAATTTTTTACCAAGTGAGCTCCCTGCCTCGGCTGCTTTTGTTTATGTTCACGATTCGCTCTCTCGTCTTTTTTTTTTTTTTTTTTTTTTGTGAATTCTCTAACAATTATCAATATCTGGCTTTTTGCCTCAGAAGCTGCTGCAGCTACTTAACCCCTTCAAGACTGAGGATGTTATCAGGGCCATATTTAGACATCGCCGTTACCCTGAACGATGTTATCCTTTTGTACGACCTCCATCCTTAACTTAAGGTGATTATTTAATAAAAATAAATATTAAAAGACAGGGCCATTGCAGGGAGGCAGAAGGGGGCCTGCTTTATATTCACAAAATGGGGTCTATTAATAAAAAAATTCACAAAGCCATCAAGAATAATCAAGAATTTCCCTTGAACGTTGGCTCCATCTAGTGGCCATAAGGCTGTATATCCTTAAATACTGCAATCCCGAATATACTGCATTATGGCCACTAGATGGAGCTGACAATCAATGAAAATATGCAAATTACACAACTTACACACAGTAAATGCGTTGGCTCCATCTAGTGGCCATAATGCTGCATTTTCCTTAAATACTGCAATATACTGCATTATGGGCACTATATGGCGCTGACAATCAATGAAGATATGCATATTACACAATTTACACACAGTAAATATGTTATAAATAGACCCTTTAGTACATGAGTGCTCAACCTGTGGCCCTCCAGCTGTTGCAGAACTACAAGTCCCATAAGGCATTGCAAGGTTGACAGTTATCCCAAAGGCAGAGGCATGATGGGAATTGTAGTTCCGCAACAGCTGGAGGCCCACAGGTTGAACACCCATGCTTTAGTGCAGAAGTAGGCAACCTCGGCCCTCCAGCTGTGGTGAAACTACAAATCCCATCATGCCTCTGATGCCTCCTCTAGGAGTCATGCCTGTGGGTATTGCAATGTCTCGTGGGACTTGTAGTTTCAAAAACAGCTGGAGGGCCGAGGTTGCCTACCCCTGGCTTTAGTGTATTGAAAAGCAAACAAGAGAAAGACAAGAAGCTCTTCTGGACATACTTCTCATGTGGGTCACAGAAGTGCACTTAGTTCTGCTCCCCTGTGACCCAGAATCAGCCAACAGCAGCATAAAGTCTGCTGTCAGCTGACATGACAGAGCTGCTCTAGACTGCCAACAATAATGTCGGGATCCACCCAGATGCCTGATCAGCAGCTGGCTCAGCCTCTCAGTGTGCCGCTGAGAGCCTGAGCCAGCCACTACCACCCATTCTCCTGCCCGGGGCTCCAGTGAGTGCTGTAGGGGCAGTGTAGAGAGCGGTGACTGACAGTCACCGCTCTCTGTTCACTAAAAGCCAAGAACTGAGCAATTAGCGGTCATGTGATCGCTCAGTTCACACTCTTAGAGCTGGCAGGGGACAGCTTGCGCAACCTTAAAAATACACAAATTCTTTAAATACAATGCATTCGGAGCGCCTTAAAAGTGAAGTTGCAGAGCAGTAGGACGTAATCCTTTAAAAGTGTCTGCCAACAAACAGCGGCTACCACCACTAAATGACGGATCTCCAGCTGGCTATACAGAAGCCAACTGAAGATCTGTCATTTGCAATGGTAGTAGCGACTGGGTGAACATTGTTTGGCCCCGGTGGTCATCTCAATAAGGTGTTACCATGATTGATATAGATCTACATTGCTGGACGATGTGATCTCCAGCTAGCCTCTGTTTGTAATAACCCAGGGGAACTATCATTTAGCAGTGCTATTGTTACCGCCGCTAAATGACTGATCCCCTCTGGCTTCTGTTTGTCATAACCTTATTTGGTCAATGACATCACTCAGTATCCCCTAGCCCTTTGTTCACATACAGAAGCCAACTGGAGATCTGTAATTTGCAATGGTAGTAGCAGCTGGTGAACATCGTCTGGCCCGGTGGGTCATCGCAATAATGTGTTACCATGATTGATGTGGATCTACATTGCTGGATGATGTAATTGATGCCTTTAATTTCAAAAGTATACAGTATGTACTTTCTCTTTAAGAATATTGAAAAAAAATGGAGTCAGGTCCCCCTAAATACTCCAAAAACCCTTAACTAGGCGTGTAGCATGAAAAATACAGGGCACTCAACACTGGGAGGCCACCCTGGCGAAGCACCTTGTGCCTATGTTGATTGGTGCAAAAGCATCATCCCCACATAAAAAAATGGAGTGGGGTCCCCCTAAATGTTTCAATTACCTTTATCCAAGCAAGTAACCTGGGTGGCATCCTGGGTGGTCCTTCCTGAAAAATACCAGGCCACATGCACCCAACACTGGGAGGTCAACCTAGCGAAGCACCTTGTCCCTATGTTGATTGATGCTAAGGCCTCATCCCCCACAATAAAAAATGGGCTGGGATTCCCTTAAATATTCCAAAGTCCCTTAACTAGGCATGTAGCCTGGATGGCCCTCAACCTGAAAAATACCAGGCCACATGCACTCAACACTGGGAGGCCACCCTGGCAAGGCATCTTCTCATTATGTTGATTGTTGCAAAGGCCTCATCCCCACATAAACAAATGGGGTGGGGTCCCCCTAAATATTCCAAAGACCCTTATCCAGGTGTGTAGCCTGGGTGGCCCTTTCCTGAAAAATACCAGGCCACATGCATTGAACACTGGGAACCCACCCTGGCAAGGCATCTTCTCATTATGTTGATTGGTGCAAAGGCCTCATCCCCACATAAACAAATGGGGTGGGGTCCCCCTAAATATTCCAAAGACCCTTATCCAGGTGTGTAGCTTGGATGGCCCCTTGCTAAAAAATACCAGGCCACATGCTTTGAACACTGGGAGGCCACCCTGGAAAAGCACCTCGTCCCTCTGTTGACTGGTGCAAAGGCCTCATCCACCACACCCTGGATCAGAATCTGTGAAGGAGTACAGGCTACATTGTACCCTTTGTTACTCATTCACAAAAAAAGAAAAAAGAAATAATAAATGAACACACCCACACCATGAAGAATGTCCTCTTAAAAATAAATAAATAATGTCTCCAATGTAAATTTAGCGACAATCATTGATTCAGACAATCTTTACCCGCCGCTACCCCCCGTTGCAAATGATAGATCCTCAGCCAGATGCTGTATGCCAAGTAGCCAGCTGGGGAAGCAGAGTGACGTCATTGACCAAATATGGTTATGACCATCCTTCGTCAGTGACGTCACCCAGCATGTCACCCCAGGGTGGTTTGTTTACAAAACAAAAGCTGGCGTGGATCTGCCATTTGGGTTAGGTGGGTGAATTGGCCAAGCATGGCCAATTTGCTTGTGCATTTTGACGAAATGCAAACAAACTGGGTTCAAGTCCAACTCACGTTCAACGTAGAGCCAAAGCTCATCCTTAGTGATGATCAAAACAGAAGAAGCTCCGATTTGATACTTTGTAATTTATGTCCGCGGTATAGACAGGACTGCTACTCATCAGCCAGATGGTTGTTACATTTCCAGACACAAAAATAAGTAAAATGTATCAGAGAAAATTAAAAAGCCACGGCCACAAATGCAGCCAAACAACTCCCTAAAAGCCAAATGATTTCCACCTTTTATATTTCACTGTGCGCACACTTTCCTTTCTCCATAATGAACGCGCTCCCCTCCCCCTCCCCTCTCTGGGGACAGTTCAAATAATTATGGCACAAACCTTAATCATCTTTTTCCATAATGAACCGGAATATTAATTAACATATTCAGCTCACAGTTTCCTGTTATGTTCTACTCTATTATCCTCTGCCCTTCTCTTCAACTCAATTGCTGTGTCTTACTCACCAGTCCATGTTTTTCATCAGCTCTTGTCCTGTGTTTAACTCACTGATCCACATTCCATATTTTACGCTTAGGTTGAAAGATGTGTCTAAGACATCAAAAGCTCATCGCCCATCTTACTCACAAAGCAACATTGTTATTCTGTTTCTTGCAAAGTGATCAATGTTGCTGTTCTCTTACCCACCAAGCCATGCTATTAACTTACGTAGTTACATAGTGAGGTCGCAAAAAAAAAACCTCTATGTTCCCATACTGATCCATATGTACTCTCTCTTTTTTAAACGTACCCGGATTTCAATCCTATATCTTACAAGTAAGCTACAACATGTCTTAGACATCCAGTTACTCATATTTTATCTTAACAACTGAGTCACATTGCACAGTGATCCCTGTTTTTGTTCTCTTACCCCCCCAAGCAATACTATCAGCTTGTATTTAAAATGCCTCTCTTGGCATCTTATTCACTGATCCACATTCAGACTTATTATCTTATTCATTGGTCCTTAGGCTATCCCTAACAACCCCCTCCCAACCCCCCCACCCCCACCCCCAAACAATACCATCAACTTGTATTTTCAAAAAAAAATCTATGTTCCCTTTTGGCATTTTATTCATTGATCCACATTTACACCTAGTATCCTATTCCTACTCACTGACTCTCAGACATACCACATTGCTATTCTGTCTGTTGCTAAGCAATCCCTGTTAAAGTTCTTTTTTACCCACCAAGCCACAATATCCACTTGTACAAGGGTTCTTCAAAAAGTGTCCACACTTTTTTTAACTCTATTAAATATAAAAAGCATGGAAACCTTTTGAAGTTTCCTTGTATTGGAAAAACTCATGTCCTCTTATGGAATCATATTCACTGATCCACATTCAGCTTTGTATATTACTTACCAATCCCCTGGCTAGCTCTCTAACTTACTCACTGATCTATATGTACCCTCTTTCTTTTTCACTGTCCCACATTTTGATCCCATAGCTTACAATTAAGCCACAGCATGTCCATCCAGTTACTCATATTTGACCTTAACCACCAAGTCACATTGGTGTTCTGCCTCTTGCACAGCGGTCCCTGTTTTTGTTCTCTTACCCCCCTAAGCATTATTATCAGCTTGTATTTACAAAAGAAAATAAATGTCCTCTTTTGGCATCTTATTCACTAATTCACATTCAGACTTATGATCTTACTCGCTGCTCCGCAGGCTAGCCCTAACACCCCCCAAGCAATACCATCAACTTCTATTTAAGAAAAAAAAAATCTATGTTCCCTTTTGGCATTTTATTCATTTATCCACATTTACACCTAGTAACCTATTTCTACTCACTGACCCTCAGACATGCCACATTGTTATTCTGCCTCTTGCTAAGCAATCCCTGCTAATGTTCTTTTACCCACCAGGCCATGATATCAACTTGTACAAGGGTCCTTCAAAAAGTGTCTGCCATTTTTTTTTTAAACTCTATTAAATACAAAAAAAAGTGCAGAATCTTTTTGAAGACCCTTGTATTTGAAAAACTCATGTCCTCTTTTGGAATGATATTCACTGATCCACATTTAGCTTAGTATATTTCTCACCAACCCCTTGGTTAGCTCCCTAACTTACTTACTGATCCATATGTACCCCTACTGTTTTCTTTTCACTGACCCACATTTTGATCCCATCTCTTATTCACTAATTTACATTCAGACTTATTATCCTATTCACTGGACCTGATGCTAGCCCTAACACCCCCCAAGCAATACCATCAACTTCTATTAAAAAAAATCTATGTTCCCTTTTGGCATTTTATTCATTTATCCACATTTACACCTAGTAACCTATTCCTACTCACTGACCCTCAGACATGCCACATTGTTATTCTGCCTTTTGCTAAGCAATCGCTGTTAATGTTCTTTTACCCACCAGGCCATGATATCAGCTTGTACAAGGGTTCTTCAAAAAGTGTCCACGCTTTTTTTTAAAAGTCTATTAAATATTTAAAAAGTGCAAAATATTTTTGAAGATCCCTTGTATTTGAAAAAAAACTCATGTCCTCTTTTGAAATCATATTCACTGATCCACATTTAGCTTAGTATATTACTCATCGACCCCTTGGTTAGCTCCATAACTTACTCACTGATCCATATGTACCCCTACTGTTTTCTTTTTCACTGACCCACATTTTGATCCCATCTCTTACAATTAAGCCTAAGCATGTCTTAGACATCCAGTTGCTCATATTTGACCTTAACCACCAAGTCACATTTGTATTCTGCCTCTTGCACAGCGATCCCTGTTTTTGTTCTCTTACCCCCCCCGAGCAATATTATCAGCTTGTATTTAAAAAATAAAATAAATGTCCTCTTTTGGCATCTTATTCACTAATTCACATTCAGATTTATGATCTTACTCACTGGTCCTGAGGCTAGCCCTAACACCCTACAAGTCCAGCAATACCATCAACTTGTATTTTTTTTTTTTTTTTTAATCTATGCTCCCTTTTGGCATTTTATTTACTGATCCTCAGGCATGCCATATTGTTATTCTGCCTCTTGCTAAGAAATCCCTCTTAATGTTCTTTTACCCACCAGGTCATGATATCAACTTGTATTAGGGTTTTTCAAAAAGGGTCCACACTTTTTTTTTACTCTATTAAATATAAAAAAATTGCGGGATCTTTTTGAAGACCCCTTGTATTTGAAAAACTCATGTTCTCTTTTGGTATCATATTCACTGATCCACATTCAGCTTGGTATATTACTCACTGACCCCCTGGCTATCTCCCTAACTAACTCACTGATCCATATGCACCCTCTTTCTTTTTCACTGACCCACATTCCGATACTTTATCTTCCAATTAGGCCACAGCATGTTTTAGACATCCAGTTGCTCATTTTGTAGCTTAAACCACCAAGCCACGTTTGTATTCCGCCTCTTGCAAAGTGCCCTTTACAGGAAACCTGTCATGTGAGAACCAAGGAAACTGAGTAACTGGCCTCCTTCTGAAAATGCTACTTGCCTGGCCACCATACCAATACTTTAAGCCCCTGTTTTTATACTTTTACCCCTCCAAGCAATACTATCAACTTGTATTTTAAAAAAAAAGGCATTTGTCCCTTTTGGCATCTTATTCACTGATCCATATTTACACTTAGTATCCTATTCCTAATCACTGGCCCTCAGGCATACCACATTATTATTCTGCCTCATGCTAAGCAATCCCTGTTAATGTTTTTTTTTTTTTTTACCCACCAAACCATGCTATCAACTTGTATTTTAAAAATCAATGCCCCCTTTTGTTATCGGAATCACTGATCCAGATTCCCTCTTAGTATATTACCCACCAATCTCCTGGCTAGCATCCTAACTTACTCACTGGTCTATATGTACCATCTGTCTTTTTCACTGACCCATATTTCGATCCAATATCTTACAATTGAGCTATAGTGTGTCTTAGATATCCAGTTGCGCGTTTTTAACGTAACCACTAAGCCATATTGTTATTCTGCCTCCTGCACAGTGATCTCAGTCATTCAATAGCTAGATGACTGCTGCACATTAAACTTCTAACATACAGATCCTCCGATGTAGGCTGTACTTAGGGTTGGCCACACAGGCTACAATCTGCTTGTACAATCTTTACACTTTCAGATAGTTGACCCCACAACATTTCAGATGGATCAGTGGGCAAAGCCCCCTGCGCCAGGTGTGTAGACTGCCAGTCCCGGAAGCTGAGGAACCACAAGTCCCAGCACTGCGCACTGATGTCCCTGGGGCGGTGAGCTGTGGTCTCCGCACCATGTAATATTATTGCACTGACTGCAGAAAGGAGAGATGGAGTCAGATCATTACACAGATCAATGGTTTCTTCCTTGCCTGACCCCCGGGGACTGATCACTTGTCACACATGATGAAATATGCCTTCCTGAAAAAGTGCCTTTACAGGAAACCTGTCATGTGAGAACTATGGAGGCTGCGTAACTGCCTGGCCTCCTTCTGAAAATGATGCTTGCCTGGCCATCGCGCCAATTCTTTCAGTCTCGGACCGCAGACACGTACACAGATAAGAACATCTGACTTCTCTTCCACCTCCTGGACTTGCATACTTGCTCAAGGACATTAAAGACCACAGCACCCCCCACCATTCACATGAAGTCCTCAAACCCCCACCACCACAATGATGGTTTTAACTAATCATTTTTTTGTTGTTGTATGTCTCTGTTAAGGGGGTGTGTCCTATGCCTACATACTTTTGCTAATAGGTGTCCCTCGTTCCCATCTCAAAAAGTTGGGAGGTATGGGAGTGTGTCTATGGAAATGTTTGACCATTCTTCCAGAAGCGCGTTTGTGAGGTCAGGCACTGATGGTGGACGAGAAGGCCTGGCTCGCAGTCTCCACTCTAATTCATCCCAAAGGTGTTCTGTCAGGTTGAGGTCAGGACTCTGTGCAGGCCAGTCAAGTTCCTCCACCCCAAACTCGCTCATCCATGTTTTTATGGACCTTGCTTTGTGCACTGGTCTAGATTATTTGGTGGAGGGGGGATTATGGTGGGGGGGGTGTTTTTCATGGGTTGGGCTTGGTCCCCTTAGTTCCAGTGAAGGGAACTCTTATTCCGCGTACACACGAGCAAACTTCTTGTCCACCTGAACTCCGAAGGACTTTTCGACGGAGTTGCGACGGAGTTCCAACGAAACGGACTTGCCTACACACGATCACACCAAAGTCCGATCATTTCGAACATGATGATGTACGACCAGACTAGAATAAGGAAGTTCATAGCCAGTAGCCAATAGCTGCCCTTGCGTCCTTTTTTGTCCGTCGGACTAGCATACAGACGAACGGATTTTTCAATTGGACTCGAGTCCGTTGGAAAGATTTGAAACATGTTCTATTTCTAGGTCCGTTGGAATTTTCGACAGAAAAGGTCCGATGAAGCCCACACACGATCGGAATGTCCGACGGAATCGTTCCGTCGGACCTTTTCTGCCGGACAGTCCGCTTGTGTATATGCGGCATTAAGCATACCAAGACATTTTGGACAATTTCATGCTTCCAACTTTGTGGGAACAGCTTGGGGACGGCCCCTTTCTGTTCCAACATGCACCAGCGCATAAAGACATGGATGAGCGAGTTTGGGGTGAAGAAACTTAACTGGCCTGCACAGAGTCCTGACCTCAACCTGGTAGAACACCCTTGGGATGAATTAGAGACTGCGAGCCAGGCCTTCTCGTCCAACATCAGTGCCTGACCTCACAAATGCTCTTCTGGAAGAATGGTCAAACATTCCCATAGACACACTCCTAAACCTTGTGGACGGCCTTCCCAGAAGAGATGAAGCTGTTATAGCTGCAAAGGGTGGGCCAACTCGATATTGAACCCTACGGAACTAAGACTGGGATGCCATTAATGTTCATGTGCGTGTAAAGGCAGGCGTCTCAATACTTTTGACAATATAGTGTAGATGCCACTGTCCTGTATCTTGCACCTCAGCCCCATTGATGTTATGTCCCTGGTCTATTGACGACAATGGCAGCGCACAGAAACAAGTATTGATAGCACATGGAAATCTGCATGAAATTGCCCATGGAGAGCGGCATATGTTGGCCATTGTTTTAGAAAGAGCTCGTTCACATCTATGAGATGCATTGCTCATCTTTTTGATGCAGCAGAACATGTTATAAAGCCCTTTGATGATTCACGTTGTAAAACGCTGTGCAAACTGTTTGTGCTATATAAATTCTTTTTCATATTAATAATAATAATAATAATGTAGCTCATAAAGCTCATAAAAATGCATGATTATTAATAATTGGTATAAAAAATGCATGAAAGTGTATGCGGGAAGGCGTGAATCCAATATTAACATACCAGGAAGGTTCATATTTGCAGCACTGTGCCTAAGATAATTATATTGCATTATATAATGCTGGGTCTACACATTACTGCTGGCTAGTCAATCCTTATCAAATTGTCTAGCAGAATCAGAAAATACTTGTCCCTATCTATTTTCAGGGCTATCTGCGGTTATTTTCTAAGTATCGTCTTTCAGGGTTTTGGCGAATTCTGGATTACATGGAAGGTATAAAAAAAAAAAAAAATCAGAAATGAAAGAATAAAAGGATGTCATTGTACTGATTGGGGACGTTGCTCGTTGTACGTCATCCCTGTCCTTTGCACTGCCCCACGAAATAAGGCGGATTGTCCTTGGGACTTGCTGTGTCCCCGGCTTGGCATTGCCGTTTGCCAGCTACGAGCCAGGGTTGTGTCTCATTCCCAGGCGCTGCGGTTGCTGAGCACTGCAGTCCACAGTCACCGGCTGTGCTCAGGAAGGCTTGAAGACAGATTTCCGAGAGACTGCTGCAGCCAGGAGCCTCTGCAGGGACAATGGCTGTGACCTTGCCAGCTGCTGCACAAACCTGGGACCGGCCTACAGGACGTCCAGCCCCAGCCTGGTGCTACCCAGGCCTTGTCCACCCAACATCTGCATCACTTTCCAAACCTCTGGACCTCTATTTGACTATATTTTCTTAGATCAACCCCCAATCCTTCCATCCTGCCTGCATCACTTTCCAAACCTCTGGACTTCTATGTGACTATATCTTCTTAGATCACCCCCCAATCCTTCCACCCTGTCTGCATCACTTTCCAAACCTCTGGACCTCTATGTGACCATATCTTCTTAGATCGCCCCCCAATCCTTCCACCCTGTCTGCATCACTTTCCAAACCTCTGGACTTCTATGTGACTATATCTTCTTAGATCAACCCCAATCCTTCCATCCTGTCTGCATCACTTTCCAAACCTCTGGACCTCTATGCGACTATATCTTCTTCTTAGATCACCCCCCCAATCCCTCCATCCTGTCTGCATCACTTTCCAAACCTCTGGACTTCTATGTGACCATATCTTCTTAGATCACCCCCCAATCCTTCCACCCTGTCTGCATCACTTTCCAAACCTCTGGACCTCTATGTGACTATATCTTCTTAGATCACCCCCCAATCCTTCCACCCTGTCTGCATCACTTTCCAAACCTCTGGACCTCTATGTGACTATATCTTCTTAGATCAACCCCAATCCTTCCATCCTGTCTGCATCACTTTCCAAACCTCTGGACCTCTATGTGACTATATCTCTTAGATAACCCCCCAATCCTTCCATCCTGTCTGCATCACTTTCCAAACCACTGGACTTCTATGGGACTATATCTTCTTAGATCACCCCAAATCCCTCCATCCTGTCTGCATCATTTTCCAAACCTCTGGACTTCTATGTGATATATATCTTCTTAGATCACCCCCCAATCCTTTCATCCTGTCTGCATCACTTTCCAATGTAAGGTGCATTCTTCCCTCTGACCACCAATGTAAGGGGTATTCTTTCACTGACCACCAATGTAAGGGGTATTCTTTCACTGACCACCAATGTAAGGTGCAATTTTCCACGACCTCTGATGAATTGTTTTTAGCAGGGGTTACCCTAAACCTGAAAATTATTTCAGGGGTTCTTCTGCAGTAAAAAGCCTAAGAAAGGCAGATGCAGGCAGATAAGTAGAAAGACATTTTGAAAATGATTCTCTGGACCTCTATGCGACTATGTCTTCTTAGATCACCCCAATCCTTCCATCCTGTTTGCATCACTTTCCAAACCTCTGGACTTCTATGTGAAATATATCTTCTTAGATCACTCCCCGATCCTTCCATCCTGTCTGCATCACTTTCCAAACCTCTGGACCTCTATGTGACTATATCTTCTTAGATCATCCCAAACCTTCTATTCTGTCTGCATCACGATCCAAACCTCTGGACCTCTATATGACTATATCTTCTTAGATCATCCCCCAATCCTTCCATCCTGTCTGCATCACTTTCCAAACTTTTTGATACATCTGCTGGGCCATACCCCACCGCAGGTCCCCACTGACCCCATCTTGCGTGCATCACATTCCAAAGCCCTGCAACTTCTGTGCTACCATATCTGCTTAGAGATACCTGGTGCCCAACCTGTGGCCCGAGGGCCACGTGTGGCCTATTCATATGATGTGCGGCACTCGGACCTCAGCAATCTAAATTAGGAACATGGATTAGGGTAATAGCATTCATCTCTGCTAGCCTCATGCAACAGGTTCACAGTTTTGTATTGTCTTCTGCAGCATCTCCCCAGACAACATTGTCTCCTGTCCTCACTCTCTGACCCTCATTTCCTCTATTAGGTCTCCAGTCTATGACTCTCATTACATATACATTATATACGGCACTTTGGTGCTGTCAGGGGCCACATTTAGTTACATGGTTAGTCTGGTTGAAAAAAAGACAAAAGTCCATCCAGTTCATCCAACAAAATTTGAGGCTCCCTTGAGCTCATAAGTTGACAACCACTGGCTTAGAGCCATGTTTCAGCTCCCCCCACCATCATCCTGCTCTGTGTTCATCATTTTCAAAATTTATTTTTACTTATCTGCCTTTCTTAGGCTTTTTACCACAGACGGCACAGAGGAACCCCTGAAATAATTTTCAGGTTTAGGGGAACTGCTAAAAACAATTCATCAGGGGTCAGTGGAGAAATGCACCTTACATTGGTGATCAGTGAGAAGAATGTTCCTTACATTGGTGATCAGTGAGAAGAATGTTCCTTACATTGGTGATCAGTGAGAAGAATGTCCCTTACATAGGTGATCAGTGAGAAGAATGTTCCTTACATTGGTGATCAGTGAGAAGAATGTTCCTTACATTGGTGATCAGTGAGAAGAATGTTCCTTACATTGGTGATCAGTGAGAAGAATGTTCCTTACATTGGTGATCAGTGAGAAGAATGTTCCTTACATTGGTGATCAATGAGAAGAATGTTCCTTACATTGGTGATCAGTGAGAAGAATGTTCCTTACATTGGTGATCAGTGGGAAGAATGTTCCTTACATTGGTGATCAGTGGGAAGAATGTCCCTTACATTGGTGATCAGTGGGAAGAATGCTCCTTACATTGGTGATCAGTGGGAAGAATGTCCCTTACATTGGTGATCAGTGAGAAGAATGTTCCTTACATTGGTGATCAGTGAGAAGAATGTTCCTTACATTGGTGATCAGTGAGAAGAATGTTCCTTACATTGGTGATCAGTGAGAAGAATGTTCCTTACATTGGTGATCAGTGGGAAGAATGTTCCTTACATTGGTGATCAGTGGGAAGAATGTCCCTTACATTGGTGATCAGTGGGAAGAATGCTCCTTACATTGGTGATCAGTGGGAAGAATGTCCCTTACATTGGTGATCAGTGAGAAGAATGTTCCTTACATTGGTGGTCAGTGGGAAGAATATCCCTTACATTGGTGATCAGTGGGAAGAATGCTCCTTACATTGGTGATCAGTGGGAAGAATGCTCCTTACATTGGTGATCAGTGAGAAGAATGTTCCTTACACTGGTGATCAGTGGGAGGAATGTCCCTTACATTGGTGATCAGTAGGAAGAATGTTCCTTACATTGGTGGTCAGTGAGAAGAATGTCCCTTACATTGGTGATCAGTGAGAAGAATGTCCCTTACATTGGTGATCAGTGGGAAGAATGTTCCTTACATTAGTGGCCATTGAGAAGAATGTCCCTTACATTGTTGGTCTGTGAGAAGAATATCCCTTACATTGTTGCTCAGTGGGAAGAATGTGCTTTATATTGGTGGTCAGTGGGAAGAATGTCCCCTAAATTGGAGGTCAGTGGGAAGAATGCTCCTTACATTGGTGGCCATTGAGAAGAATATCCCTTACATTGTTGCTCAGTGGGAAGAATGTTCCTTACATTGGTGGTCAGTGGGAAGAATGTTCCTTAGATTGGTGGTCATTGGGAAGAATGTCTCTTAAATCAGAGTTAAGTGGGAAGAATGCTCCTTACATTGGTGGCCATTGAGAAGAATATCCCTTACATTGTTGCTCAGTGGGAAGATTGTCCCTTACATTGTTGCTCAGTGGGAAGAATGCTCCTTACATTGGTGATCAGTGGGAAGAATGCTCCTTACATTGCTGATCAGTGGGAAGAATGTTCCTTACATTGGTGATCAGTGAGAAGAATGTTCCTTACATTGGTGATCAGTGAGAAGAATGTTCCTTACATTGGTGATCAGTGAGAAGAATGTTCCTTACATTGGTGATCAGTGAGAAGAATGTTCCTTACATTGGTGATCAGTGGGAAGAATGTTCCTTACATTGGTGGCAAATGGAACAAATGCCAACCTTAATGATAGCTAAAAAGATCATTGATGTCAATTTTTATTGACCCTGAAATAATGCAGACATCATAAAATGAGAGGTAAATAACCTCTAGTCCTTTATGTCCCCATCCTGCTTGCACCACTTTTCAAACACATGAGCCTCTGTGTGATAATGTCTGCTTAGTGTCATCTTTCATCTCCCCCCTACCATTTCCTCCCTATCATCTAATCTTGTTTGTACCACCTTCCAAATTTCTTTACACTGTCTCTGTCTACATCTGCATGGCAATTAAAAGTTGCAGAAAGATAAAAGCAGCTAAAATATTTTATCAAGACTAGTTAAGCGTTATTTGCCACAGTAAAAGTCACAGAGCTATCCAACGAGTATTAGGGGCTCACCAGTCCCCCTTCATTGGGGTTTGACCTGCTTCTCACCGTCACCCTAAGAGCTTGTTCACACTAGCCTTTTTTGCCAATTTTGTTAGATTGGGGAAGGATTAGGTTTTTATCTCTGCCTGTTACACCCCCCCCCCCCGCCCCAAACAGGGGCTACTATGTCAGTTTAGTTTTTGGCTGAGCTGTAGTTAGCTCTGATTATTTGTATATTTTTTTTAACTGTTTTTTCCCAAAGCTGAAATTGGCTTGTTATTCCTCACTGTCACCAGTAGGTGTCACTGGTGTCAGTGGTTATAGTATGAGATTTCACAAACAAAACTAAGTCAAGCCAATCCAGTAGGGGGTTATGCCACTGGTGCATGCTGGGGGAGGATATACATATTTGGGACAGGCCATGTGCTCTCTCCCTTCCTTTGGGCTGTGGCCTAGGGAGGTGCTGCTGGATGGAGCTCTGCTGTTGGGCCCATTAGCCTAGTTTATGGCCTAACGTGTGCTGAAGTGGTCCTGAAGCTGTCCTGCCTGGTGTGGAGGAAGCTGTTGTCAAGACGGAGACCCCTTGCTGGAGAGAGCCAGGAAGAAGGCTGGTCTCTCAGAAGGTCCTAGAGACTCACTTGGAGGATGCACTGAATGTGGGAATGTGCTTACTGTGTTGCCGGGGCTGGTTTAAAGGTTCTGACACTGTAAAGCTGGACATTGATCTGGATCTGGAGAGCCTGTAAGTGATCTGCTAAGGTATCTTGGACCCCTAACCCTCACCTCCTTAACTGTTCTGCAATTAAACTTTAAAAAGACAAAAGTGACTGGCGTCCAATATCCTTTCTTGGTCCCCCCCCCCCCCATTTTAGCCATGGACTGACATGCTAGCTGGCATCTGCAGGAGCTATCCTGCCTGGGGGGTGTCAGAGAGGTGCTGCATGTCGGTCCCCATTGCAGTGATTTCCCCTCACTTCCTCTCACGGAGACACAACGGGACGTTGGACTGTTGTCACCAGAGACAAATGTCCCCATTGGGAGATATCTTCACTTTTCCTGTTCTGGTAAAAACAACCTTTAGATTTATGCATTCTTTCCTTCCTGTCGACAGTATCCCCAGGACAGAAAATGAGAGTGACTTAAAGGGGGCACAAACAGCAATTCAACCCTAGTACTTTTTCTATGCTTTACCTGCCCTATTCAAAACTAGAAGAAAAAGGTTTCTCCTGGAGCCTCACTTTAGCAATTAGATTGAAAAGGGCCTTTGGCTTTACTCCCAAGGACCGTCCCCTTTAGTAATGGCCCAGAAATTGGACCGCACTGTCACAGATATTCCAGGCCAGGTAAGCACTGGTACTGACACACAGCGGCAAAAGTCACCAGGATCCAGCACTCACGTCTGTACTCACAACGTCCCTGGGTGCTTGGATGCCTCCCTCCAATATCAGACAGATATTTCTCTAGTAAACTCTCTAGACCAGATCCACAGTGAAATTCCTTGGTTAGCTTCAGAGATTCTCAGCAAACAAGCCCCCCCCCAGCTTTAGCATAGCTGGGACCTCGATGAGCACAGGTAAAATTTCAGTTGGGCTGCCTAGAGGGGCAACAGCCCTTCAGGCTGGGAACTTCTCCTCCTGGAGAAGGCAGTTCCAAACCTCATATTATTTATGTACACCCCAGCCACAAAGCCATCTTAATGCATGAACACCTCTGGGCACTGCCCAGGAGCCCTAGATGTATGGGGGGCCTCCATGATAATCTTGCATCGCATAATACTTGGCAACTGTCCCGGATTTGCTGGGACAGTCACACTTTTTACTAAGCTGTCCCATGATGGCCGTGTTTCAGGCAGGGTCCTGGAATCTGAGCTACAGGGGCAGCAGCAGCCCGTCACTGGGCTAAATCTACAATCGCAATGACATCTCCACTCGCTATATTCCTCTCACAGTTTCTTGCGCTCTTCTGTCGATTTGCGGGGCTTAAGGAAGAACCCCCAAAGTGGAGCATCTTACTAACGTTGCTGCTTGTGTGGGCGGGATGTGTACTGCTCCGATCACATGGGATGAATAGGAGAGGATGGCCAGCAGGGATTGAAGCCCCAGTGAGTTACTTTGACCAGGGGCCCATGATGCTATTAATATGACCCTGCCCCCACCCACCTTCTGGGTACGCTCCCCTAACATAAATGTTCAGGTTGATGATTTACCTTTCCAGCCTACTACGTTCTGGAATTCTCCAGAAAGGGGGGAAACAATCAATCCTGCAACCAGAACAGCCCAAAGTAATCAAAAACTCCTCCAGTGCGCCCCAAAAAGAACGAAATGTACCTAGCTTTCTTAGCAACCCATCTAGCAGGGCGCTACATTACCGTGAACTAGATGCCCAATACTGTTTTAAAAGTCAATACAAAAAGCCAATCCCTCTGTCCGCTTGTAGCCCAATATTTAATAAGCTTGACATGAAAAAAAGAAAAGCATTGACTTAGAGAAAAAGAATTACATTTAAATATTAACAAATGGTTAAAAACTAGGCAACCCAACAAACTTGTACTGTATGTCGGTCTTACAATATTATCATCCTGTCTACATCATGCATCTAGGCTTGCATCGTGTTCCACATTTCTCTGGCCAAGTGGTACCCCACCTGCCAGTGTCCCCCCATTCTGCTGGCACTGTTTTCTACAATGATAAGTGTTTCCCTATCACTGTCCTCCAATCCTGTCTGTAGATTTTAAGTGTAGCACCCTCTAGTGTGCTACAATAGGATTTTTTTCTGCAGTGTAGGTAAATTGTTAGGCTTGGCTGGCAGCCAAGCCTGTGTTTTTATCTGGGTCGGGTGAGTGACTCATGGAGGGCTGGATGACTCACAGGCAGCATCTCTGAGACCTTGCCCTACTTCTGGAACTCGGAGGAAACTTCCAGAAGAATGGGAGTGGAGGAGGAGGAGGAGTTGCCTGGAGTATTCTGAGAGCCCTGACCAATCCCCAAAAAGATGGGTTGGCAGGGGGCAGGTCCCCTCAAATACTCAGGGTCAGCCCAGCTAGGGCAATGGAGTTCAGGTGGAAGCTGGAGATGGAGTTTTAGGATTCCTTTGGAGACCCTTGATGGTAACCCTCTAGTCTGGGGGGGGGGGGGGGGGATGTGACCTTGGGTCTGGGAGCCCGGATGCGGAAGGGACCCTCTTCACGACACACAGAGGTGCCCTAACCAGTGGCACGGGAGCAGGTATGAGGACAGCAAGAGGAGAACACTGCCAGGAAAATCTCCAGGGAGGAAGACAGCCAGTTGGCTGGTGAGTGAGACAGTTGGGAGGACTGGGTGGAAGCAGTCTAGAATGGATGCAAAGTCAGTCTGGGGGGACTGTGGAAGAGTAGCTAGGAGGGCTAGTAAAAGGCAGCTGTGGCCAGGTGGGCTGGCAGTGCCTGAAGAAGCGGAGCTGAGATCAGTAGCCATAGGAAGGACAGTTGGGCACTAGGACTTTGCTACACAAACAAGGGGCCTGAGGTCCCTGTCTGTAAAGGGCTTTTGCAATCTGACTAAGCCTTGTTGTCGGATCATCTAACAGTGTGCCAGCTGGTCCTAGGAGTTGTAGTGCTGCAATCAAGATTTGTGCAGGAGGCAGAGGAGGAGTGTATATGCGGGCTGTACATAGTTGTGTCCCTGAAGAGTTCTTTGCTGAAAAGTCAAGTGGGCATCCCATAATACCCCTATCCCTATCCAAGTTTATTCCCCTCAGTAAAATATCAAAACAAAGCACTGGACTGTCCTTCTGACTCAAGTGCGCTCTACAGATGCGTTGTGCCTGGCTGTGCAGGATGGTGGATCCCTTTACATATGCGGCTCCTTAGGAGGTACGCTACATAAGCATCATTCCTGAAGAACTGTACCTTATCAGAACTCCCCCATCCTGCACGCCACACTTTCCATATCTCTCATAACGCACGGTATCAAATCATTGTTCACCATCCTGCCTGTGTGACCTTTATCATTTCTTCTGCTAAGTGGTACCCCACCAATGCTCCACCTCCACCTCCACCTCCATCCTACCTGAATGATTTTCCACACGTCCCCTGCTGAGTGATAACCGTTACTCTTCACCACCCTGCCTACATCGCTTTTCACAGAAACATAGAAGAATGATGGCAGAAAAAGTGCGGGGGGTGGGCAGGAGGGGCAGCTGCCCTGGGTACAGCAGAACAGAGGATGAACGTAGGGCAGCACACCCAATCTACAACATGCATTAGTAGTGGGGGAGGCGGCACAGTACCACATCCTTGCCCTGGGCCCTGGATGGACCTGTCCCAGTACTGCTGAGTGGTCCATAAAGTCTGGGCCTTTTTTTTTTTATGATTTTTTGAGTATAGAGTATCTCTGTTTGTCCCAAGCATGTTTACATTCACTTGCTGTTGACTGACTCAAAAATCTCTGCTGGAAGTATGTTCCGAGCATCAACTAGTCTTTCTAGCGAAGGACTTTTTTTGGCCTTCACAGTTAAGGGAATCTTCCATCTTGTTTTCCACAAGCTCTCTGTCCCCATTCTCTCCCTTCTAAGACCACAACCTCTTAGAACAGGCTCACTCAGGTCTCTGCAACCTAACAGTGGTGGTCAGCACAACCACCTATTGAAGACTCACAGGTCTTGGCGCTACTTTGAGGGACCACCTTTGCTCATTGGAGCACCTGGAGCCCACAGACTGTGCCACAGAACCGGAAGACCTTCTCTTCTTTTCTGTGGTACCATATCCTTTTCTACCAGTCGTGCCTGCATTGCCTTCCACATCTTTTCTGCTTAGTGTTTCACTACATTACTATTCCCCCATCTGGTCTGCATCACCGAAAAACATTTCACCTGTTGAGTAGTACCATATCACCATCCACTATCCTGCCTATCTCCCTTTTAACATCCTTCCTTTACTATCCTGTCATCCTACCTGCATCTCTTCTCTCATCCCATCTGCTTTGTGGTACCTAATCATGTTCCACATCTCTCCTACTTAGTGGAACTCCATCGCTGCCTGCATCACTTTCCACATGTCTTGTGCTAGGCAACGCTTCCTCATTGCCGAAATTATACTTGGCTTGTGCATATTGTAGGCATTTTTTGTAATACTTTGCAGGCTACGAGTTGTGTTTCCTGCAGTTGTATGTGTGACCTTTCCTGTTTAGTAAAACACATTAATACACTGCAGAGGTCTAAGCTTCCTTGGCTTTTACTGCAAGAACCTTTAATAGACACCAAGCAAAACACTACACATCCTGCCTACATCATGTTCTACATCTCTCCTGCTGAGAGGTAACCTATCACTGTACCCCATCCTGCCTGCATAACTTTCCACATGTCTTCTGCTAAGTGGTACCTCATCACTGTACCCCATCCTACCTGTATCACTTTCCACATGTCTTCTACTGAGTGGTACCCCATCACTGTACCCCATCCTGCCTGTTTCACTTTCCACATGTCTTCTGCTGAGTGGTACCCCATCACTGTACCCCATCCTGCCTGTATCACTTTCCACATGTCTTCTGCTGAGTGGTACTCCATCACTGTACCCCATCCTGCCTGTATCACTTTCCACATGTCTTCTGTTGAGTGGTACCCCATCACTGTACCCCATCCTGCCTGTATCACTTTCCACATGCCTTCTGCTGAGTGGTACCCCATCACTGTACCCCATTCTGCCTGTATCACTTTCCACATGTCTTCTGCTGAGTGGTACCCCATCACTGTACCCCATCCTGCCTGTATCACTGTCCACATGTCTTCTGCTGAGTGGTACCCCATCACTGTAGCCCATCCTGCCTGTATCACTTTCTCACATGTCTTCTGCTGAGTGATACCCCATCACTGTACCCCATCCTGCCTGTATCACTTTCTACATGCCTTCTGCTGAGTGGTACCCCATCACTGTACCCCATCCTGCCTGTATCACTTTCCACATGTCTTCTGCTGAGTGATACCCCATCACTGTACCCCATCCTGCCTGTATCACTTTCTACATGCCTTCTGCTGAGTGGTACCCCATCACGGTACCCCATGCTGCCTGTATCACTTTCTACATGCCTTCTGCTGAGTGGTACCCCATCACTGTACCCCATCCTGCCTGCATAACTTTCCACATGTCTTCTGCTGAGTGGTGGTCCATCACTGTACCCCATCCTGCCTGTATCACTTTCTACATGCCTTCTGCTGAGTGGTACCACTTTACTGTATCCCATCCTGCCATAATCCCTTTCTACATATCTTCTGAATGCTACCCCATCACTGTATCCCATCCTGCTTGCATCACTTTCCACATGTCTTCTGCTGAGTGGTAACCTATACCTGTACCCCATCCTGCCTGCATCACCTTGTACATGCCTTATGCCAAGTGGCACCCCATCACTGTATCTCATCCTGCCTTAATCACTTTCCACATGTATTCTGCTGAGTGGTACCCCATCACTGTACCCCATCTTGCCTGTATCACCTTCTACATGCTATTTGCTGAGTGGTACCACTTTACTGTATCCCATCCTGCCATAATCCCTTTCTACATATCTTCTGAGTGGTACCCCATCACTGTATCCCATCCTGCTTACATCACTTTCTACATGTCTCCTTCTGAGGTGTACCCCATCACTCCCCCTCCACCTTTCTTACCTGTATTTGTTTCTACTCCTCTCCTTTTCGGTGATACACATTTGCTGATCCCCACTATTCCCATCCTACCTGCACTAACAAATCTCTCTCTTCTTTCTCTACATCCTCAGTGGTACCCCATACCTTTATCCCCATCATCACTTCCTACCTACATCCCAGTCCGCATGTCCCCTGCCTTGTTGAACCTTTTCACTCTCCCCATTTTCCCATCCCATCCCATTATCCAAATATTTCTATGACTTAATGGTACCCTAGCACTGCCCCCCCGCCAAAGCTATAGCTGCCCCCCCCCCCCCCTAAACCTGCCTGCATCACCTTCCCATCTCTGTTGTTCCTCGTTTTTTTTTCCCTTTCATTGACCTTCCACCTTCTCATCCTGTCTGCTTCAGTTTTCCCAAATCCCATCTGTGGGTCTTAACAATTTCTAGCGGTACCCCATCAGATAACCCCACCGCTTTCACCCTTTATCCTCCCATCCTGCCTCCCCCCCCCCCTCCCTAGCCCCGGGCTGCCCTGGCACTTTCCTTGTCCTCCCATCCTGCCTTCCCCCCATCTCCCTAGCCCCGGGCTGCCCTGGCACTTTCCTTGTTCTCCCATCCTGCCTTCCCCCCATCTCCCTAGCCCCGGGCTGCCCTGGCACTTTCCTTGTCCTCCCATCCTGCCTTCCCCCCATCTCCCTAGCCCCGGGCTGCCCTGGCACTTTCCTTGTCCTCCCATCCTGCCTTTCCCCCCTCTCCCTAGCCCCGGGCTGCCCTGGCACTTTCCTTGTCCTCCCATCCTGCCTTCCCCCCATCTCCCTAGCCCCGGGCTGCCCTGGCACTTTCCTTGTTCTCCCATCCTGCCTTCCCCCCATCTCCCTAGCCCCGGGCTGCCCTGGCACTTTCCTTGTCCTCCCATCCTGCCTTCCCCCCATCTCCCTAGCCCCGGGCTGCCCTGGCACTTTCCTTGTCCTCCCATCCTGCCTTTCCCCCCTCTCCCTAGCCCCGGGCTGCCCTGGCACTTTCCTTGTCCTCCCATCCTGCCTTCCCCCCATCTCCCTAGCCCCGGGCTGCCCTGGCACTTTCCTTGTCCTCCCATCCTGCCTTCCCCCCATCTCCCTAGCCCTGGGCTGCCCTTGCACTTTCCTTGTCCTCCCATCCTGCCTTCCCCCCATCTCCCTAGCCCCGGGCTGCCCTGGCACTTTCCTTGTCCTCCCATCCTGCCTTCCCCCCATCTCCCTAGCCCTGGGCTGCCCTGGCACTTTCCTTGTCCTCCCATCCTGCCTTCCCCCCATCTCCCTAGCCCCGGGCTGCCCTGGCACTTTCCTTGTCCTCCCATCCTGCCTGCCTCTCTCTCTCTAGAAACCACTGCAAGCCTCTGCGACTACATCTGCACCTCAGCGCCCCGTGGCCATCCTTACACCCCTTGTCCTACTACACTTTTGGAGTCCCTCTACACCCCTCTGTTCTTGGTGGTACCCCCAGTAACCCTCCTCCCCCCCTCCCCCCCATCCTGTCCGCATCACTTTTAAAAAAAATTTTCCCCCACTCCCCGAGCCGCTGCGTTCCGCACAGCTGATTCCGGCCTCCCTTCCCTCACCAGCCTCCTCCTCTCTGCAGTATCTCCCCCTCTCTCCTCCGTGAACTCATCCTCATTGTATGCGGCACGCCGAGAATTGCCAGGGATGGGTGCTACTTGCCTTGCCTTGCCTTCTCCTCGCTTCCCCCACACCGGCCTCTGTAGTCTTGTCGGGTTGTGCGGCGACGCTGGCGTGCTCCCAGGTGCAGGTGCAGGTGGCTGGCGGCGAGGGACCCCAGCCAGGTAACCGTCTCCTAGTCAGGGATTTCCTTCAACGGCTGAGATCTATCCATGCAACGCAATGCGGTGTATCCCCTACCGTCTCCCTAGGAGACAGACCCTCCGTGTGAGCCTCTGCCTGCTCTGGTTCCCCCTAAGCTGTCCTGTCGTCTCCCTCCCCCACCCACCCCCCCCCCTTCTTTCTCTATCTGCCTGTCTTTGCCTTTCTCCCACCCTGTCCAGTCCTCTCTCCTCCCTCCCCCTGTCACTTTCCCTCTCCTCTCCCTTGCTTTATCACTGTCATATCTCCCTTTTCCTGAATGCGCTTTGTCCCTCCCTCTGTGTGTCTGCTCCACTCTGCATTGATGAGACAGAGAAGAAGAAGAAGAAGAGAGAGATATGGCAAGGATAGTGCTGGATGCTGCTCTGCTGAGCCCAGATTGGTGCTGGGCTTGGTGCTGCTGCAGTGCTGCTCTCCCCTCTACACTCCACACATTTGTATGCAAGGCTGGTCTCTGTCCTTGGTGCTGAATCCAGGCTCCGCACATGTGGCAGGGGCTGGCTACGTCAGCAGCGAGTCGGGATGAGGCGACCGCCTCAGACATACTATTACTATCGATTTACGTAGCGCTAGCGTCTTCGGAGCGGAGCGGTGCAAAGTGACGCACACCCAGGGGCTGTAAAAAAACGACATTATGATGTACGCAGGGAGATTTAATGCTTGGAATAGAAAGCCTGGGCAGAAAAGCTGACAATCTAATGGTGGGGGATCAACGCTTTCAATGGATCAGAACGCAACGTGGACCGCTAAAGTATGAATCAAAATTTTTGGAGAGCCACATCTTATGGAGCATATACATATATATATATATATATATATATATATATATATATATATATACTATCATAATAGGTGAACAGCTCTTAGTAAAGCCTAATATCCAATATATATTGGAGCATATACATATACAAATATATATAGATATATCGATAGATAGATAGATAGATAGATAGATAGATAGATAGATAGATAGATAGATAGATAGATAGATAGATAAGATAAGATAAGATAAGATAAGATAAGATAAGATAAGATAAGACAAGATAAGATAGATAGATATTATCATAATAGGTGAAAAGCGCTTAGTGCAAAGCCTTATATCCAATACATAGAAATCCTGCAACAAGGATTGCATTACCACTGTGAATTTTTTATTTCACATTTCACGACGTGAGGGGCTGGCTACACCGGCAGCAGCGAGTCGGGATGAGGCGACCGCATCAGACACTATTACTATCGATTTACATAGCTCTGGCGTCTTCAGCGGAGCGGTGCAAAGTGACGCACACCCAGGGGCTATAAAAACAACATTATGATGTACGCAGGGACATTTAATGCTTGGAATAGAAAGCCTGGGCAGAAAAGCTGACAATCCAATGGTAAGGGATCAACGTTTTCAGTGGATCAAAACGCAATGTGGACCGCTAAATTATGAATCAAGATTTTTGGAGAGCCGCATCTATTGGAGCATATATATATATATATATATATAGTGGGGACGGAAAGTATTCAGACCCCCTTACATTTTTCACTCTTTGTTATATTGCAGCCATTTGCTAAAATCATTTAAGTTCATTTTTTTTTCCTCATTAATTTACACACAGCACCCCATATTGACAGAAAAACACAGAATTGTTGACATTTTTGCAGATTTATTAAAAAAGAAAAACTGAAATATCACATGGTCCTAAGTATTCAGACCCTTTGCTGTGACACTCATATATATAACTCAGGTGCTGTCCATTTCTTCTGATCATCCTTGAGATGGTTCTACGCCTTCATTTGAGTCCAGCTGTGTTTGATTATACTGATTGGACTTGATTAGGAAAGCCACACACCTGTCTATATAAGACCTTACAGCTCACAGTGCATGTCAGAGCAAATGAGAATCATGAGGTCAAAGGAACTGCCTGAAGAGCTCAGAGACAGAATTGTGGCAAGGCACAGATCTGGCCAAGGTTACAAAAAAAAAATCCTGCTGCACTTAAGGTTCCTAAGAGCACAGTGGCCTCCATAATCCTTAAATGGAAGACGTTTGGGACGACCAGAACCCTTCCTAGAGCTGGCCGTCCGGCCAAACTGAGCTATCGGGGGAGAAGAGCCTTGGTGAGAGAGGTAAAGAAGAACCCAAAGATCACTGTGGCTGAGCTCCAGAGATGCAGTCTGGAGATGGGAGAAAGTTGTAGAAAGTCAATCATCACTGCAGCCCTCCACCAGTTGGGGCTTTACGGCAGAGTGGCCCGACGGAAGCCTCTCCTCAGTGCAAGACACATGAAAGCCTGCATGGAGTTTGCTAAAAAACACCTGAAGGACTCCAAGATGGTGAGAAATAAGATTCTCTGGTCTGATGAGACCAAGATAGAACTTTTTGTCCTTAATTCTAAGCGGTATGTGTGGAGAAAACCAGGAACTGCTCATCACCTGTCCAATACAGTCCCAACAGTGAAGCATGGTGGTGGCAGCATCATGCTGTGGGGGTGTTTTTCAGCTGCAGGGACAGGATGACTGGTTGCGATCGAGGGAAAGATGTATGCGGCCAAGTACAGGGATATCCTGGACGAAAACCTTCTCCAGAGTGCTCAGGACCTCAGACTGGGCCAAAGGTTTACCTTCCAACAAGACAATGACCCTAAGCACACAGCTAAAATAACAAAGGAGCGGCTTCACAACAACTCCGTAACTGTTCTTGAATGGCCCAGCCAGAGCCCTGACTTAAACTCAATTGAGCATCTCTGGAGAGACCTAAAAATGGCCGTCCACCAACGTTTACCATCCAACCTGACAGAACTGGAGAGGATCTGCAAGGAGGAATGGCAGAGGATCCCCAAATCCAGGTGTGAAAAACTTGTTGCATCTTTCCCAAAAAGACTCATGGCTGTATTAGATCAAAAGGGGCTTCTACTAAATACTGAGCAAAGGGTCTGAATACTTAGGACCGTGTGATATTTCAGTTTTTCTTTTTTAATAAATCTGCAAAAATGTCAACAATTCTGTGTTTTTCTGTCAATATGGGGGGCTGTGTGTACATTAATGAGGGAAAAAATTAACTTAAATGATTTTAGCAAATGGCTGCAATATAACAAAGAGTGAAAAATTTCATTGGGTCTGAATACTTTCCAACCTCACTGTGTGTATATATATACTATCATAATAGGTGAACAGCGCTTAGTAAAGCCTTATATCCAATATATATTGGAGCATATACATATATAAATATATCTATCTATCTACTGTATATATATTAATTATCATAATAGGTGAACAGCACTTAGTTTAAAGCCTTATAGCCAATATATAGAAATCCTGCAACAAGGATTGCAGTACCACTGTGAATTTTTTATTTAAGATTTCACGACGTGAGAGGCTGGCTACACCGGCAGCAGTGAGTCTGGATGAGGCGACCGCATCAGACATACTATTTACAATCGATTTACGTAACGCTAGCATCTTCGGCGGATCGGTGCAAAGTGACAGGGGCTATAAAAATAACATTATGATGTACGCAGGGACATTTAACACTTGGGATAGAAAGCCTGGACAGAAAAGCTGACAGTCTAATGGTGGGGGATCAACGTTTTCAATGGATTAGAACTCAACGTTGACCGCTAAAGTATGCATAGTAAATTTTTGGAGAGCTGCATCTATTGGAGCATATACATGCACACACACACATATATATATATATGTATATATATATATATATATATATATATATATGTATATATATATATATATATATATATATATATATATATATATATATATATATTTAGGCCAAACAGCGCTTAGTAAAGCCTTATATCAAATATATTTTGGAGCATATATATATATAAATACACAGTATCTCACAAAAGTGAGTACACCCCTCATATTTATGTAAATATTTTCTTCTATCTTTTCATGTGACAACACTGAAGATATGACACTTGTCTACAATGTAAAGTAGTGAGTGTACAGCTTGTATAACAGTGTAAATTTGCTGTCCCCTCAAAATAACTCAACACACAGCCATTAATGTCTAAACCGCTGGCAACAAAAGTCAGTACACCCCTAAGTGAAAATGTCCAAATTGGGCCCAAATGGCCATATTCCCTCCCCAGTGTCATGTGACTCGTTAGTGTTACAAGGTCTCAGGTGTGAATGGGGAGCAGGTGTGTTAAATTTGGTGTTATCGCTCTCACTCTCCCATACTGGTCACTGGAAGTTCAACATGGCACCTCATGGCAAAGAACTCTCTGAGGATCTGAGAAAAAGAATTGTTGCTCTACATAAAGATGGCCTAGGCTATAAGAAGATTGCAGAGACCCTGAGACTGAGCTGCAGCACGGTGGCCAAGACCATACAGCGGTATAACAGGACAGGTTCCACTCAGAACAGGCCTCGCCATGGTCCACCAAAGAAGTTGAGGTCACTTGCTCAGCGTCATATCCAGAGGTTGTCTTTGGGAAATAGACGTATGAGTGCTGCCAGCATTGCTGCAGAGGTTGTAGGGGTGGGGGGTCAGCCTGTCAGTGCTCAGACCATACGCCGCACACTGCATCAAATTGGTCTGCATGGCTGTCGTCCCGGAAGGAAGCCTCTTCTAAAGATGATACACAAGAAATCCCGCAAACAGTTTGCTGAAGACAAGTAGACTAAGGACATGGATTACTGGAACCACGTCCTGTGGTCTGATGAGACCAAGATAAACGTATTTGGTTCAGATGGTGACAAGCGTGTGTGGCGGCAACCAGGTGAGGAGGACAAAGACAAGTGTGTCTTGTCTACAGTCAAGCATGGTGGTGGGAGTGTCATGGTCTGGGGCTGCATGAGTGCTGCCGCCACATGAAAAATGCATTCATTAAAATGAAATAAATATAAATTAAATGTAAAAAATGTTATTGCAATTTTCCATGTATTGCCGTCGACTATAAAGTAACGCAATTTTATTATTTTTTTTACCAAAACGCTGCAAGCAGGATTTTTAAAGAACGCACCGCACTGCCCTCTAACGCAAAGCACAGATATAAAGAGGTTATACCGGTGACTAGTTTTCATGCGCTTTTAGCACGCGGCGGTCCTGCGTCGCAGTGCACGTGAAACGCGATGGCGTGAGCGGGACCTAAATATCTGCCTTGTGGGCTCCATTACATGGCCAGATGTCTCCCCAAAAAGGGCCAAGGTTACTCATCCCGCCTGTTGGAAAGTATCTGCACGGGACGAGGGGCGCCTCTGACGCTCGCCGGTCTTCACCATTAACCCTTGCAGGGCAAAGAGCGCCGCGGCTTACCTATCCAGTGCAAAGCGGTGTGGTCATGAGCTCTTGCACTCCCTACGGTGCCGTTTAATTTGCGTACACGCGGCAGCTGCGCAGGTTTTTGGGGTGGTTTTAGCCGGATTCCGCTCTCGGTGGATTCCGCTCGGCCTCTCCTGCAGACGAGAACCTGTCTGCTCTCCATATGTTGTGTGTGTGTGTGTGCGGTGCTGCGTGTAATTAGCTTCTGTGGAGCTCATCCATACGGCGGCGCGTTCATTGTGCAGAGACGTTATAAATGGCTCTTTATTGACATTGGCACAGAGGAGGGATGAGCGAAGGGAGCAAAGTTCAGGGGAGGTTAGGCGGGAAGTCTGGGAACCCTTCATACAAAAAGGATTAAAAAAAAAAAATCAAAACACGTGAGCGTCAAATATAAAAGAACTGCGGTTACATATATATCGCTAGTAATACATATTTAGACATGATGTTCATTCAGAGTGTGACATATAAGAAAACTGACGCGTTTCGCTGGGAGAAGCCCGCTTCTTCAGGGAGAACTGGCACCAAACTCTGGCATAGATGTTCAAGGTGCATGAAGCTTAAACCAGGGACAGAATAGAACCACGAACGCTGCATGTCAGGGGAGTCCATCCACATTAACCTCTTCAACACCGGGCACTGTCACCCCCCTTCCTGCCCAGGACAATTTTCAGCTTTCAGCGCTGTCGCACTTTGAATGACAGTTGCGCGGTCATACAACACTATACACATATGAAATTTATCATGTTTTCAGACAAAGAGAGCTTTTTTTTGGTGGTATTTCATGACCATTGGGGTTTTTTTTCTGAACAAACGAAAAAAGATCAACATTTTGAGAAAATATATATTTTTCTTAGTTTATGTTATAAAATTTTGCAAATAAGTAATTTTTCTTCTTTAATCATGTGCGCTCATGAGGCTGCACTGATCGACACTAATAAGCTGCACTGATGGACACTGATGAGGAGGCATTGATGGACACTGATGAGGAGGCATTGATGGACACTGATATGCTGCACTGATAGGCACTGATGAGGAGGCACTGATTGGCACTGATAAGGGGCAGTGATGAGGCTGCACTGATGAGGAGGCACTGATAAGGTGCACTGATAGGCTTCACTGATAAGGCAGCACTGATTATGATGCAGCACTGATAGGTGGCACTGATGGGCACTGACAACCTGCACTGATGGGCACTGATAAGCTGCACTGATGGACACTGATAAGGAGGCACTGATGGACACTGATATGCTGCACCGATGGGCACTGATGAGGAGGCACTGATAAGCGGCACTGATGGACACTGATATGCTACACCGATGGGCACTGATGAGGAGGCACTGATAAGCGGCACTGATGGACACTGATATGCTGCACTGATGGGCACTGATGAGGAGGCACTGATAAGCGGCACTGATGGACACCGATATGCTGCACTGATGGGCACTGATGAGGAGGCACTGATGGACACTGATATGCTGCTGCACTGATTTGCACTGATGAGGAGGCACTGATGGACACCGATATGCTGCACTGATGGGCACCGATGGACACTAATAAGCTGCACTGATGGACACTGATGAGGAGGCATTGATGGACATTGATATGCTGCACTGATAGGCACTGATGAGAAAGCACTGATTGGCACTGATAAGGGGCAGTGATGAGGCTGCACTGATGAGGAGGCACTGATAAGGTGCACTGATAGGCTTCACTGATAAGGCAGCACTGATTATGATGCAGCACTGATAGGTGGCACTGATGGGCACTGACAACCTGCACTGATGGGCACTGATAAGCTGCACTGATGGACACTGATAAGGAGGCACTGATGGACACTGATATGCTGCATCGATGGGCACTGATGAGGAGGCACTGATAAGCGGCACTAATGGACACTGATATGCTGCACTGATGGGCACTGATGGACACCGATATGCTGCACTGATGGGCACTGATGAGGAGGCACTGATGGACACTGATATGCTGCACTGATGGGCACTGATGAGGAGGTACTGATGGGCACTGATAAGCGGCACTGAAGAGGGGGCAGTGATGAGGGTGCACTGATATGAGGCACTGATTGGCACTGACAACCTGCACTGATGGGCACTGATAAGCCGCACTGATAATCAGTTACAGATACAGCGTGTGAGGAATAGACTGCCAATAAGCGTCAAGTCTCTTTACATGTGATTAGCTGTGATTGGACGCATCTGATCACATGGCAAAGGGCTGCTGTGATTGGCACAGGGGCCTCGATCTCAGAGCAAACCAGATGTGCATCTCCAGGGGGGCACGCGGGAGGCATGTTCTGGGAGGACGTCCTCCCAGAATGAGAGAGCCACGCTGTAACCATCTTTCGGCTATAGCACGGTATTAAAGTGGTTAAGACATATATTGCAATAAAGGGAGATATAGATGTTCTCTTAAATGGGCTGATGAAAGAAAGTGAAAGACAAACATTTTTTGGGGGGGGATTTTTGCTGACACATAATGCTCATACAACACAGTACCCCATTGGCCCCTCCCACCAGCCATGATCTGCCTGCATTGCATAGAGAAGCACAGAGGTCCAGTGATGACATCTAAGATAAGGTAGGTAATGAAAATGGAAAACGTCATTAGTATGTTGAGGGGAGAGGAAGAAGCAGGGAAGAAAAATATAAGCAGATTAAACTCCATCTGTAAGCTGCTTTCATTCAGCGGAGTCATCGCCGTTCGCTGGGGTTGTTTTGACGCTGTAGGTGGTCGCCAGCCAAGTGCCCGCGTTCGAGCCGAGGCCAAATTTCTGCATCTCTCTGCATTTGCTCTGCCGTTCAGATGCAAGGAGGAGAAAATTAGGTTAACTGCGAGCTTCAACTGGGAGGGAAAAACAAAAAACAGATCAGGCTTCATTTAGGGAGCGTCAATCGGCTGCTCTGATTGGCTGCGTGAGACAGACGCTGTGTGATCACCCAGATGTCAACTCAGCTATAATGGTTTCCAGGCAAACTACGGCAAGAAGACGGCTACAGCGGAGGCTGCAAAACCGACACTTAAAGGGAAACTCTAGATTTACTAAAAATATATGTATATATACAGTGTATATATATATATATATATATATATATATATATATACACACACACATTATATATATATACAAAAAACACATATACAGGTAAATATTTATATACAGTATCTCACAAAAGTGAGTACACCCCTCACATTTGTGTAAATCTTTTCTTCTATCTTTTCATGTGACAACACTGAAGAAATGACACTTGTCTACAATGTAAAGTAGTGAGTGTACAGCTTGTATAACAGTGTAAATTTGCTGTCCCCTCAAAATAACTCAACACACAGCCATTAATGTCTAAACCGCTGGCAACAAAAGTGAGTACACCCCTAAGTGAAAATGTCCAAATTGGGCCCAATTAGCCATTTTCCCTCCCCCGGTGTCATGTGACTCGTTAGTGTTACAAGGTCTCAGGTGTGAATGGGGAGCAGGTGTGTTAAATTTGGTGTTATCGCTCTCACTCTCTCATACTGGTCACTGGAAGTTTAAAATGGCACCTCATGGCAAAGAACTCTCTGAGGATCTGAAACAAAGATTTGTTGCTCTACATAAAGATGGCCTAGGCTATAAGAAGATTGCCAAGACCCTGAAACTGAGCGGCAGCACGGTGGCCAAGACCATACAGCGGTATAACAGGACAGGTTCCACTCAGAACACTTTTGTCAGATACTGTATGTATACAGTGCCTTGAAAAAGTGTTTATACCCCTTGAAATGTTATAACCAAAAACCTAAATGGAATTTAGGTGACAGACCAACACAAAGTGGCACATAATTGTGAAGTGGAAGGAAAATGATAAATGGCTTTCAAGATTTTTTACAAAAGTGTTAAATAGAGTCCACCTGTGTGTAATTTAATCTCAGTATAAATACAGCTGTTCTGTGAAGCTGTCAGAGGTTTGTTAGAGAACCTTAGTGAACAAAGAGGATCATGAAGGCCAAGGAATATCCCAGACAGGTCAGGGGTAAAGTTGTGGAGAAGTTTAAGGTTAGGTTCTAGGTTATAAAAAAATATCCCAAGCTTTGTACATCTCATGGAGCTCTGTTCAATCCATCATCGGAAAATGTAAAGAGTATGGCACAACTGCAGACCTACCAAGACATGGCCGTCCACCTAAACTGACCGGCCGGGCAAGGAGAACATTCATCAGAGAAGAGCCAAGAGGTCCATGGTAACTCTGGAGGAGCTGCAGAGATCCACAGCTGGGTGTTTTTTTTATTTTTTATTTATTATTATTATTATTATTATTATTATTATTATCTATGTATTTATTTATTTATTTTCAACAGATATAATGAAAAATGTTTGTATCTAAAAAAAATTGCAAACGAGAGAATTGTATTGGAAGGGTTATATATGGCTTGTTTAGGTGCCTCAGAAGGAAACTACGAATCAAAGGGGGCAACTCTTCGGGTTCTACATTCTCTGCTTTAATTGAATCCTCGACCCTCAAAAATCACAAGGGATGTTGTTCATCTCATGTGATAGAGATAAAGTTGATCAAAAAATAAAGGTACAGTGTAAAAATGTTTTTTTAATTAAAAATAAAATCAATATAAATTATAATAAAAAAAAATTAAAAAAAATTAAAGCACTCAGTCCCCCCCCCCCCCCCCCCTCCCTGTGCTCGGACACAGCAGATCACAGATTGTGGTAAAGGGCCAATCACAGCGGCCCTTTACCACGTGATCAGCTGTGTCCAATTATAGCTGATCACAGTGTAAATAGAATTGCTGGGCCTCATCAGTGTCAATCAGTGCCACCTATCAGTACTCATCTGTGCCGCCTCATCAGTGCCAATCAGTGCCACTTATCAGTACTCATCAGTGCCGCCTCATCAGTGCAGCCTATCATCACATGTGATCGCATTGCTATGCAGATCACATGTGATGTCTGTGCGATGCAAATTTCAGCCATACAAACTGTACAGCTGAAATCGCATTGCATTCGCACCAAAATGGTGTCATTACCTTTCTATTGACACCCCCCCCCCCCACAGTGGTTCGCATAGGGCAGTGTGAACCACCGGCAGGTGACATGCGGTGTGGGAACCCGCACTGGAATCGCGCTGGTTCTCGCATCGCATATGTGTAAACCGCGCCTAAATCCTATGGGACTTTTCACACCACTGCACTGTCGGTGCGGTACGTTTTGAAAAGTCCTGCATGCTGCATCTTTGGTGCAGCGTTGAAAACCGCATCGAAAAACGCAAAATCACTGTAAATTCGCAGGAAAATCGTGGTAAAGACGCACCGCGATTTGCGTTTTTGGTGCATTTTTGAGTCACGTGTAGTAACCCTGCTGATCCCCCTCTCAGTAGTAACCCCCAGCTCTGCTGATCCCCCTCTCAGTAGTAACCCCCAGCTCTGCTGATCCCCCTCTCAGTAGTAACCCCCAGCTCTGCTGATCCCCCTCTCAGTAGTAACTCCCAGCTCTGCTGATCCTCCTCTCAGTAGTACCCCCAGCTCTGCTGATCCTCCTCTCACTAGTAACCCCCAGCTTTGCTGATCCCCCTCTCAGTAGTAACTCCCAGCTCTGCTGATCCTCCTCTCAGTAGTACCCCCAGCTCTGCTGATCCTCCTCTCACTAGTAACCCCCAGCTTTGCTGATCCCCCTCTCAGTAGTAACTCCCAGCTCTGCTGATCCTCCTCTCAGTAGTACCCCCAGCTCTGTTGATCCCCCTCTCACTAGTAACCCCCAGCTTTGCTGATCCCCCTCTCAGTAGTAACCTCCAGCTCTGCTGATCCTCCTCTCAGTAGTAACCCCCAGCTCTGCTGATCCCCCTCTCAGTACTAACCCCCAGTTCGGCTGATCCCCCTCTCACTAGTAACCCACAGCTTTGCTGATCCCCCTCTTAGTAGTAACCCCCAGCTCTGCTAATCCCCCTCTCAGTACTAACCCCCAGCTCGGCTGATCCCCCTCTCAGTAGTAACCCCCAGCTCTGCTGATCCCCCACTCAGTAGTAACCCCCAGCTCTACTGATCCCCCACTCAGTAGTAACCCCCAGCTCTACTGATCCCCCACTCAGTAGTAACCCCCAGCTCTGCTGATCCCCCTCTCAGTAGTAACCCCCAGCTCTACTGATCCCCCACTCAGTAGTAACCCCCAGCTCTGCTGATCCCCCTCTCAGTAGTAACCCTCAGCACTGCTAATCCTCTGGTTTGCTGATCCTCCTCTCTCTCCCATCCCCGTTCACCTCCCGCTATATTGCTCCCACACTGCGCACCACGTTTGACATCTGTTAGTTTCTCCGGCTCCTGTGCCCCAGCTCTGCTGATCCTCATCCACTCAGTCTCCACTCGTGTTCACCTTCCGCTATACAGTCCCCATGTTACACACCACATGTGCCGTCTGCTAGTTGCTCCAGTCCAGTCCGGACCCCGCTCACCTTCCTGCTGCTCCACACCAGATGTGACGTCTGCACCAGACACTCTAAGACTATATACACATCAACCGGTAGTGACTGCTGATGACGTCTTTCTGGTTCACTTGGTTTCCCAGTGCATCCTGGGATATCTCATACCTTCAATACCTCCAAAGTGTAGCTAACTCTGAATTAAAACCCCTCAAAAGTTTTCAGGTGCTGTAAGTGAGCGTTGTCATAGACTTCTATGGAGGCTTTGGAGATGCTCTGAAGCACCAAGAAAGCGACATGGGGGATCATTTATGAAGAGAAACAAACCAACGTGTGACCAGGACTGTAAGGTCACCATTCGTGACGGCAGGGGCAGATCCAGAGCCTAGTCTCGGGAGGGGCACTGCCAGAAAATATATTTTTTTGGGATACATCTATCGGGGAAATGGCTGGTGTTAGCGCTTCAATCATCACGGCACCATGGTTGTTATGGTGTCAGGATGATTGAAGCGCATTATTACTATTATTACATTGTTATAAAAAATTAAATAGTTTAACTCACCATAATGCAGAATCAGTGGGAGCCCCGAGTGTGTCACTTGCCACGTCACCTGTCACCAGATGCATATTGTCACTTGCCACGTCGCCTGCCACATGTTGCGGATTGTCACTTGCCACGTCGCCTGTCACCAGATGCATATTGTCACTTGCCACGTCGCCTGCCACATGTTGCGGATTGTCACTTGCCACGTCGCCTGTCACCAGATGCAGGTTGTCACTTGCCACGTCGCCTGCCACATGTTGCGGATTGTCACTTGCCACGTCGCCTGTCACCAGATGCAGATTGTCACTTGCCATGTCGCCTGCCACGTTGCGGATTGTCACTTGCATGTCACTTGCCACGTCGCCTGCCACATGTTGCAGATTGTCACTTGCCATGTCGCCTGTCACCAGATGCAGATTGTCACTTGCCACGTCGCCTGTCACCAGATGCAGATTGTCACTTGCCACGTCGCCTGCCACGTTGCGGATTGTCACTTGCCATGTCGCCTGTCACCAGATGCAGGTTGTAACTTGCCACGTCGCCTGCCACATGTTGCGGATTGTCACTTGCCACGTCGCCTGTCACCAGATGCAGATTGTCACTTGCCATGTCGCCTGCCACGTTGCGGATTGTCACTTGCATGTCACTTGCCACGTCGCCTGCCACATGTTGCAGATTGTCACTTGCCATGTCGCCTGTCACCAGATGCAGATTGTCACTTGCCACGTCACCTGTCACCAGATGCAGATTGTCACTTGCCACGTCGCCTGCCACGTTGCGGATTGTCACTTGCCATGTCGCCTGTCACCAGATGCAGATTGTCACTTGCCACCTGCTAAGGTGGTCTCTTGTGTCCCAGAGACAGGCAGCAGAGAGATGATGTAATCTCTCTGCTGCCGCAGCTGCCTGCATGATGGGGGGGAACTGCAGGGATGCAGGGCGGGCGGTGAGAGATGATGTCATCTCTCTGCTCCCCCGCCCGCCTGCTCCCTGATTGGCCAGCAGCCGCTCACAAACACATGTCAGCGGTGGCTCTGTCACCTATGGAGCCACCCGGCGGCTCTTTTACTCACGGAGCCGCCCAGCGGCTCTCTCTCTCACGGAGCCGCCCGGCGGCTCTTTTACTCACGGAGCCGCCTGGCGTCTCTCTCACAGTGACACTCACCTGCATTTCTCGGAGGGGGCAATTGCCCCGTTGCCCCCCCTGGATCTGCCCCTGCGTGACGGGAGCTTTGATTGGCATTCAGAGTGCTTTAAAAAAAGTCTGTCCAATGCCACATTTTGAAGTAAAGTATATCAAGGCCTTAAAAACATTTCCTGATTTTTGATGGACCCGTAACTGGAGGACATGTTTTTGTATCTGCTGGAATTGAATTACGTTTGGCAGCCCACCAATCAATCCGGAGAACATACACTCTCCATCAATGAGAAGAGAGGGAACATATGGGGGTAGCAGTAAACTGACAGTTGGTTGCCTGTGACAGTTCTCACATATGCATATGATGGGGGAGGGGACATTCTGGTTAAACTTTTCAAAAGCAGCCTTCCCCGACCCCGAGTCCCTTTTTTCATTTTTGCCGTGTATTGCTCTGACACCGAATTACAAAAATCTTTAACCCCTACACCAGGGGTCTCCAAATTTTCTAAACAAAGGGCCAGTTTATTGTCCTTTAACGTTTAGGAGAGCTGGACTAGTGGGAGTAGAAAATAGGCATGTGCACTGCCAAAAAATTATTTCGTTTTTAGTTTTCATTTCATTCGTATTTGTGTGTTTTTTTCTATATTTGATTTTCGTGTTATTTTTTTTTTTTTTTTTTAATCTTTTTATTGGTGATTTTCGGGTCATTTATTTATGATCGAAATTTGTTATTTTGAATAAATTCGTCAATTTGGAAAAATTAGAATTTGTTACATTCCATTCGTTTAGATGCAGTATTCGTTATTTCGATAATCCGTATTAGAAAATTTGAAAATTCAAAAATACAAAATAAAAACTAACAAACAAATAATAACTAACTATTAAATTATAGGTATTGGAATTTCCTTTCAAATTTGGCCGTTAGTGAACGTAACGAACACCAATTTATCCGAAGTTACAAATTATCCGAAATAACGAATGCCGTATCTAAACAAATGAAATATAACAAACGAATGTTATAACGAAACGAATGGAATGTAACAAACTAATAATAATTAAAAAAAAATGTATTATAATTTATTATTATTAATTTGTTACATTCCATTCGTTTAGATGCAGTATTCGTTATTTTGATAATTCGTAGAAATTAGAAAATTTGAAAATTCAAAAATCCAAAATAAAAACTAACATACTAATGATAACTAACTATTAAATTATAAGTATTGGAATTTCCTTTCAAATTTGGCTGTTAGTGAACGTAAGGAATACGAATTTATCCGAAATTACATATTATCCGAATTAACGAATGCCGTATCTAAACAAATGAAATATAACAAACTAATAGTAAAACGTTTTTTATTATTATTTATTATTATTCATTTGTTACGTTCCATTCATTTAGATGCGGCATTCGTGGCAGAATCACCAGGGATTTTTTTTTTTTTTTTAATGAAAGCTGTGGAATTATAAATATTGGAAACTTCCATTAGCATGTTAAAGCTTCTATGAGATTTTAGAGATTTGGTTCACTCTGCGTTATGTTCATTTACCATCCCTGGCGAAAAATCTCCAATCGGCGCACCATCCCTGGCACTGCGTCTTGAGCTGTCACACCGCTGCCGGGCTGGCTGCTGCAAATAATTCAATCTAACGTCCTAATGGAAAGGATGTTTAATAGCCCAGCAAGTAATATTCCCTGCGGGGGGAAGACGCACCGAAACGTAGACAGTGGGAAGTAAACCGCGAGAAACAGAAAGGACGTGGCATTGGAGCAGAAATATGAGAAGCTTCTGTCGAAAAAAGAAGGAATTCTGTAATGATGTATAATATATATATATATATACATACACAGTATCTCACAAAAGTGAGTACACCCCTCACATTTTTGTAAATCTTTTCTTCTATCTTTTCATGTGACAACACTGAAGAAATGACACTTGTCTACAATGTAAAGTAGTGAGTGTACAGCTTGTATAACAGTGTAAATTTGCTGTCCCCTCAAAATAACTCAACACACAGCCATTAATGTCTAAACCGCTGGCAACAAAAGTCAGTACACCCCTAAGTGAAAATGTCCAAATTGGGCCCAAAGTGTCAATATTTTGTGTGGCCACCATTATTTTCCAGCACTGCCTTAACCCTCTTGGGCATGGAGTTCACCAGAGCTTCACAGGTTGTCACTGGAGTCCTCTTCCACTCCTCCATGACGACATCACAGAGCTGGTGGATGTTAGAGACCTTGCGCTCCTCCACCTTCCATTTGAGGATGTCCCACAGATGCTCAATAGGGTTTAGGTCTGGAGACATGCTTGGCCAGTCCATCACCTTTACCCTCAGCTTCTTTAGCAAGGCAGTGGTGGTCTTGGAGGTGTGTTTGGGGTCGTTATCATGTTGGAATACTGCCCTGCAGCCCAGTCTCTGAAGGGAGGGGATCATGCTCTGCTTCAGTATGTCACAGTACATGTTGGCATTCATGGTTCCCTCAATGATCTGTAGATCCCCAGTGCCGGCATCACTCATTGCAGCCCCAGACCATGACACTCCCACCACCATGCTTGACTGTAGACAAGACACACTTGTCTTTGTCCTCCTCACCTGGTTGCCCCCACACACGCTTGTCACCATCTGAACCAAATACATTTATCTTGGTCTCATCAGACCACAGGACATGGTTCCAGTAATCCATGTCCTTAGTCTGCTTGTCTTCATCAAACTGTTTGCGGTCTTTCTTGTGCATCATCTTTAGAAGAGGCCTCCTTCTGGGACGACAGCCATGCAGACCAATTTGATGCAGTGTGTGGCGTATGGTCTGAGCACTGACAGGCTGACCCCCCACCCCTTCAACCTCTGCAGCAATGCTGGCAGCACTCATACGTCTATTTACCAAAGACAACCTCTGGATGTGACGCTGAGCACGTGACCTCAACTTCTTTGGTGGACCATGGCGAGGCCTGTTCTGAGTGGAACCTGTCCTGTTAAACCACTGTATGGTCTTGGCCACCGTGCTGCAGCTCAGTTTCAGGGTCCTGGCAATCTTCTTATAGCCTAGGCCATCTTTATGTAGAGCAACAATTCTTTTTTTTCAGATCCTCAGAGAGTTCTTTGCCATGAGGTGTCATGTTGAACTTCCAGTGACCAGTATGAGAGAGTGAGAGCGATAACACCAAATTTAACACACCTGCTCCCCATTCACACCTGAGACCTTGTAACACTAACGAGTCACATGACTCCGGGGAGGAAAAATGGCTAATTGGGCCCAATTTGGACATTTTCACTTAGGGGTGTACTGACTTTTGTTGCCAGCCGTTTAGACATTAATGGCTGTGTGTTGAGTTATTTTGAGGGGACAGCAAATTTACACTGTTATACAAGCTGTACACTCACTACTTTACATTGTAGCAAAGTGTCATTTCTTCAGTGTTGTCACATGAAAAGAGAGAAGAAAAGATTTACAAAAATGTGAGGGGTGTACTGACTTTTGTGAGATACTGAATATATGTATGTATATATATATATATGTATATATATATATATATATATATATATATATATATATATATATATATGTGTGTGTGTGTATATATATATATATATATATATATATATTTTCTTTTAAATATACAATGTGTGTATGTGTAAGTAAATGCTGGGAAGATGGTGCAGGGGGAAGGACGGTGGATCTTCTTAGAGAGACAGATTTAAAGGGAGCTCGTCAAGAGAGAACCACGGAGGCCGCCATCGCTGAGATATTTTTTAAAGCTTCCTTCACTAATAGATGAACCAGCGACCTGCAACAAGCACACAACGTACTGAACGTCATTAGCTGGTCAGGTCTTGGTAGGCCATGGATGATCTGCTCAGAGCAGGCACCTACAGTCAACCAAGCCGGGCAGATCAACGAGTCCTCTGAAAGCTGTACTTCAGACAAAAATGCATATATGGCATCTGCCTTGGATGCCAAAAGAACTTGTAATTCTGTCCATCCAGTCCTGATATTTACACAGCTCTGCCACACAGCACAGCGGTTTTTGGCAGGACTGAAGACCTGACTTTCTTTCTGCTGCAGTTTGGTTAACACTTATGCCCCGTACACACGGTCGGATTTTCCAATGGAAAATGTGTGATAGGACCTTGTTGTGGGAAATTCCGACCGTGTGTTGGCTCCATCACACACTTTCCAATCGGATTTTCCGACACGCAAAGTTTGAGAGCAGGCTATAAAATTTTCCGACAACAAAATCCGTTGTCGGAAATTCCGATCGTGTGTACACAAATCCGACGCACAAAGTGCCACGCATGCTCAGAATAAATAAAGAGATGAAAGCTATTGGCCACTTCCCCGTTTATAGTCCCGACGTACGTGTTTTACGTCACCGCATTCAGAACGATCGGATTTTCCGACAACTTTGTGTGACCGTGTGTATGCAAGACAAGTTTGAGCCAACATCCGTCGGAAAAAATCCTAGGATTTTGTTGTCGGAATGTCCGAACAAAGTCCGACCGTGTGTACGGGGCATAACAGGTCTTTTTCCTCCCTCAGAATATAATCGGGAAGTTAAAGTCGTTGTAAACCCTCACGTATACCGAGTGAAGTGACTATCCTCGGGTGATACACGGAGATGAAACAAACTCTCCTACAAGTTGTACATGTTTATCTGCAGCCCTCTCTTCTCTACAGCCGTTCAAACTCCAGAATTAACAAAGCTTGTTTTGAGCTTTTAGAAGGGGGGGGGAGCAGAAGTTTCACACCCTGCAGAACTCGATGAGAGCTGATTAGAGGGAAGGGACACACCCCCCTTCACACAGCTCACAGGAACAGAGCTGAGGCTGTCAATCACAGGCGGTGTGCTGGAGGTCCCACCACTGTCACCTTTTTTCTCTTGGTGTCAGGAAAACTTGTCAGAAGTGACTCATGCTGATAGCAGAGGAAGGGGGCAGCAGACAGAAATGACACTTAGTGCTCTGGAGTGGGACAAGTACACTTTATACAGGGATGTGCTTTATTCAGATTTCATGCCTGAGGTTTACAATCACTTTAAACTTATCTCTTTGGCACTCTGCTCTTTTCTCCTAACAGCATGGTCCAACACAACTGATTGGCTTCTTGTGTTGCTGCTTCCTCTCCCAGTCAAAGCTCTGCTGTACAGGGGGCTGCGATAGGCTAATACTTACAATACTTGCATTTAAAAAAAATATATTTAATGCTGAACTCTGGAATCTAAACCTATTCCTCGTGTGTATTCTCCTTGGATCTCGGTGAGCTTTGTGTATTTCTTCCAGATTTGTGCAGTAATCCAATTGTTAGACTTCCTGTAATAAAGACTGGTCAGTGGTCACTGCTGGTCTCTGTCCTTGTGCGGGGTGACTGGTCTTGACTCCGCCCCTCCTGTATTTTTCTGCAGGCAGCCTGTAGTGGGTGGAGCCTCCTGGGCTCCTCCCACAGCTGTGCTCTCTCGCCTTGTACAGGGTGACTGGTCTTGTCTCCGCCCCTCTAGTATTTTTCTGCAGGCAGTATGTAGTGGGTGGAGCCTGCTGGGTTCCTCCCACAGCTCTGCTCTATCTCCTTGTGTGGAGTGACTGATCTTGTCTCCGCCCCCTCCTGTATTTTTCTGCAGGCAACCTGCAGTGGGTGGAGCCTGCTGGGCCCCTCCCACAGCTCTGCTCTCTCTCTCCTTGTGCAGGGTGACTGATCTTGTCTCCGCCCCCTCCTGTATTTTTCTGCAGGCAACCTGCAGTGGGTGGAGCCTGCTGGGCTCCTCCCACAGCTCTGCTCTCTCTCCTTGTGCAGGGTGACTGGTCTTGTCTCCACCCCGCTAGTATTTTTCTGCAGGCAGCCTGTAGTGGGTGGAGCCTGCTGGGCTCCTCCCACAGCTCTGCTCTCTCTCCTTGTGCTTGCTGACTGGTCTTGCCTCCACCCCCTCCTGTATTTTTCTGCAGGCAGCCTGCAGTGGGTGGAGCCTGCTGGGCCCCTCCCACAGCTCTACTCTCTCTCTCCTTGTGCGGGGTGACTGGTCTTGTCTCCGCCCCCTCCTGTATTTTTCTGCAGGCAGCTTGCAGTGGGTAGTGCTCTCTCTCCTTGAGCTTACTGACTGGTCTTGTCTCCACCCCTCCTGTAGTTTTCTGTAGTGGGTGGGGCCTGCTTGGTCCTCCCACAGCTCTGCTCTCTCTCCTTGTGCAGGGTGACTCGTCTTGCCTCCGCCCTCTCATGTAGTTTTCTGTAGTGGGTGGAGCCTGCTGGGCCCCTCCCACAGCTCTGCTCTCTCTCCTTGTGCAGGGTGACTGGTCTTGTCTCCGCCCCTCCTGTAGTTTTCTGTAGTGGGTGGAGCCTGCTTGGTCCTCCCACGGCTCTGCTCTCTGCACAGACTATGTACAGCACAGTGATGATGTCACTGCTACTTTTACAAGGTAATATCTGAGTTTGCAAAGGCAATTGGTGCTCGCAGAGTGAAATTCTATCCTTTTGGCTAATGAGAAATATATCTAAATGAACACTTTTGTGCCCAGAGTTCAGCTTTATTAATGTATTACTGATTATAGAGTTGCAATCATTTGTATTTTTTATATCTGCCTGGAGTTCAGCTTTATGGGTTCATTCACACCTCTAGTTCCTGTCTTAAAATATTGAGACTTGTAGCCAATTCCTTACAGCCACCAATGGCAGCGGTCATGCATTTACAAAGTCCAACGAGCTGCAGAAATACCACTGGCTCGAATGACGGGTCCAATTAATCGAGGAAGGGGGAGCAACTGGTTTTCGGAATGAATGCAACTCTTGATGTAGGTTTACAATCATTTATTGAGAGTATTAAAAAAATGCAAATTGTGCCAACGCGTTTCAGGGTAATTGCCTCCCCTCTTCTTCAGAGCTGTTGGTATGGGCTGATGGAGAAAGGTGGGCTTTGTAGTAGTACCTACATTTCGTGCAGCCTCTGCATCACTACAATCTGGCACTGCAAGAAATTTAGGTATAACTGCAGAGCCTACATTGCTCCATAAGCCTTAAAAAAGGTGGAGACAATTCCCCTGAAATACGTTGGCTCAATTTGGATTTACGGTCAATAAATGATTGTAATCCTTCATCAAGAGCTGCATTCATTCCAGACTCCGGGCGCTCCTCCCTCCTCATTCAAGCACTTCCCACTGAAAAAATGGATCTGTTGGACCAGAAAGGCAGCAGCCCAAGCCCATTAAGGGGGTCCATCATCACCACGCACTGTTGGGGTCAACCCATTGGAAGTGATCCCTTCCTTACTTTTCAAGGAACCACCTACTAACTACTAGTGACCAATTAACTGAGTCCAGAGCGGTCTCTAGCTCAATCTTGGTCCACTTGATCGTCATGGCTGTGCTTTTCGCTCAGGGTCATAGGAAACATCAGCAGTTCTTCATGGGAAGCGGGGGGGTTAACTTAAAAGCTCAGAACTCATTAATAATGCAGATGTGCTGAGTCGGTGCTTTCTAGCTCAGCGGAAACAATACTAGAGGGCAATCAAAAACATTAACCCGTTCCGACCGAGGGGCCAGGGCCTGAGCGGTGATTAAAGGCCATGGTGTTACATTGGATGAGCCTGGTCAGGTCCCTGAGGAGAACTCCATGCCAAGTTTTCACCATATCATTCTAAAAGGTACCCATGAGCAGTAGATGTCAAAGGGTCAATCTACGGGCGTACCAAAACATGCTGCCTGTTGTTGGGAAGAATAAGTGATTGGAAGGGTTTAGGAACTGCCTTCGATGGAGATTGTTTAGGCCTTTATAAGCGAACACCACCCTACTCTCCACTCCCTACTCCACTCCACTGCAGACTTGCAATGTGACTACACAAGTTTACAGAGCGTCCACCAGGAGAAGGCTTGCCCTCAAAGGTTTTTTGGCTTCTGCCATGTAAGATCACCCTCTCAAATCCATGGGCAACCCAAGTAGGGCCTATAAAGTAATAATTCGTGGTCCACCCTTTTCCCTAATACACTACGTATATGACCACAAGCTTATGGACACAGAACCTGACACTAGAAACACCTGAACTCCATCATTTGGAGTCCATTAAATCATCCTAGTGGCCAACCTGTGGACCTTTGGCACTTCTTGTGAGTCTCCCAGGGGCCCTTGTAGCATTTACCTAGGTGCTTATCCTTCAGGCTGGCTTCTAGTAGTTAATTGGTATGTCTGCAGTCCCTGACCATCTACTGTAATATGCCTGTGCTCTTTGACCATCTCATGTAATACGTCTGCAATCTCTGACCATCTTCTGTACCATGTCTGCAGTCTCCGACCATCTCCTGTATCATGTCTGCAGTCTCCGACCATCTCCTGTATCATGTGTGCAGTCTCTGACCATCTCCTGCAGTATGTCTGCAGTCTCCGACCATCTCCTGTATCATGTCTGCAGTCTCCGACCTTCTCCTGTATCATGTCTGCAGTCTCCGACCATCTCCTGTACCATGTCTGCAGTCTCTGACCATCCCCTGTATCATGTCTGCAGTCTCTGACCTTCTCCTGTACCATGTCTGCAGTCTCTGACCATCTCCTCTATTATGTCTGCAGTCTCCGACCATCTCCTGTATCATGTCTGCAGTCTCTGACCTTCTCCTGTACCATGTCTGCAGTCTCCGACCATCTCCTGTATCATGTCTGCGGTCTCTGACCTTCTCCTGTACCATGTCTGCAGTCTCCGACCATCTCCTGTATCATGTCTGCAGTCTCTGACCATCCCCTGTATCATGTCTGCAGTCTCTGACCATCTCCTGTACTATGTCTGCAGTCTCTGACCATCTCCTGTACCATGTCTGCAGTCTCCGACCATCTACTGTATCATGTCTGCGGTCTCTGACCATCTTTTTTACCATCTCTGCAGTCTCCGACCATCTCCTGTTGCACGATTTAGCCCAGGTTCACACTGACAACGGGAATGAAATCGTGCGAGTTCAGCTGAACTCACACAATTTCATTCCCGCATGTCAGTCCTGACTTTGGGGGGCAATTTCAGAGACACCTGTGCGGGTTGCTGCACAGATGTCAATGGAAATCGCACCCCGAAGTCGCCAAAAGTAGTACACACTACTTTTTGGGAATCGGTGTGACTCCGCAAATGCGGCATCGCACCGATTTGGACGGTGCCATTGCCGCTGATTTGACATGTCAAATGGCATGCCAAATCGCTCCAATGTGAACCAGGGCTTACAGCTTTCAGTAGCACTACATTCAATTAATATTATGCGCAGCCCTTTAAAAATGTCAGGGGATACACCTGAGGCCAGCTATACCAAGAACATTGACCTACACTGATATAGTCTACTATTGGAGAATGCACAAATTAAGTTTTAATGGGGATTTCACTTTTTTATATCTTTATATTTTCATAGGGGAATTTCATAAGGAAATCTGCAGGTACTCCCCCTAGTGGCTGCTTAGTGAATATCATTTTTATTTAGCCCTTACTGCAAAATCCTGCAAAGGCGTCCTTCCTTCCTGTTCTAATTTTGAGGCTGATGCCCCAAAAGTTCTGACTACATCCGTCTATGTGCACCAAGCTGTATTCATCCTGTGTGACCAGCTTTAGTGTTGAACTACTACCTATAAAATAAACATGATGAATATCCTCCTCGTGCATATATGTAAGAAGTGCTAATGATCCTTATTAATGAGTAATTTGTGATTAATAAAATATTCTTAATCTGAATTAATGGAGGATAATATTGGTTTAAGTTTCCTTCTATTGCAAAAACACATGAATTAGCGATGGCTTTATTTTTTTTATGCTTATAGAGCTTTTTGTTGTCGTTGGCTAAAGAGTAAAAAAAAAAAAAAAAAAAAAAAAAACCTAACGTTTATTTATTAAAGGTTAATATAAGAACCAATAGGGATGTTGGTCTTTTATTGCCTAAACTTCTACTTTAATTTTTTGAACAATACTTGCAATCCTCGTCAGTGTTCATATAGGTCGGAGTTAATACCAATAGGGATGTTGGTTTTATATTGCGTAAACTTCTACTTTAATTTTTGCACAATACTTGGAATCCTGGCCAATGTTCATATATAGGTCGGAGCTTCCAGGTACGTAATCTATCATTTCCAAACATATGAAGCTGAATGTCCCAGAAAAATTCAAATAATTCACCACTATAACGTACCCGGGATTGATTACACTGGCGAGTTATTGGCATGTGGTTGGACATTCAAGTTCATGTGTCTGGAAATCATTGATTACCTACCTGGAAGCTCCCAACCATTTGAACATCAGCGGTAATTCCACGTATTCTGCAAAAATGACCTTCTCCATAAATCACCGCAGGTTACATTGTGGAATATTTTCTCTGCAGAGTGTATACTTGTTCACTTTCTGAACATGAATCTATGTCAGGGGTCTCCAAACTATGGCCTGTGGGCCACATCTGGCCCACAATAAGATTCACTCTGGTCAGTGGAGTATCCTCAATGTGCATAAACTGAGAATTTAAGTTCAGCAGAGGCTGCCTGTTGTCCCCGATGCAACCCCGAAACGCGTCAGTATTTTTGGATGATGTTATTGCTGTAATGCTCAAATAAATATTTTCCATGGAGAAGCTGTCAAGTTGCCGGCCTGTACTTTCTATGGATCATGTGGGGGGGGGGGGGCCTCTGATGTAAGGGGGACTCTAATAGGGACAATGACATAAGTGGGGACCCTGATGAAGGGAGGGAATGTGATGGGGACTCTGATGTAAGAGGCACTCTGATAGGGACCCTGACATAAGTGGGGTGAAACAAGAAGGCAGTGTATCCATGCCGGACCAGCCGGCGTGTGTGGATGGCGTCACTGAAGCCCTGGGCGAAAGCACGGTGCTCGGAAAGGGAAAGCCGCTGTTCACGGCGGCTTTCCCTTCCAAGCACCGTGCTTTCGCCCAGGGCTTTAGTGACACCATCCACACACGCCGGCTGGTCCGGCATGGATACACGCGCCTGCTTGTTCCACCTTGCGACTACGATGGTCGACGCCTTCCCACGGATCTCCCTGTCTGGAACACAGTGATCTATTAGTGCCCAAGCCAGCCCACAGTCAGCGCGGTAACGTTGCAACTAAATGTTCAATGGATTATGTACTGTTTTTATCATTTTGTCAATAAATCGCCAGCAAGTTTACTAGGCATACGTTGTGGATTATTGCAGCCACCGTTTACTATTGATCATCTCAGCCCCTGAGCGCTGTCAGTGAGTAGAATTATAGGGGTCTGATAATGTTGATAGATATATATATATATAAATGTATAAAGCGACTGTAACTTTAAGAATTTATAATATGCTTGATTTGTTTACTTTCCCTAGATGTTCTCCTTTTTCTTTGTTTCAATTCCTGGGAAATCGAAACTGTTGGATATGTGACGACACAAACTACTGATAAGAACCCAGAAAGCTGCTCAAAATAGACTTTCATACCAAAACCAGTCTGAACATCTATTTTTTTTTTGCCAGTCACATGATGTAACCACCCATTTAACTGTTCCCTTGCCAATGGGAAGATATGAATGCTGATTAAATGCTAAATGAATGCTAAACTATACAATCACACCTATAACTTATGCATATTCATACGTATATATTGTTAAACTTGATGTTTGTATGGTAGAAAGACTTTCACTTTTACTCGCTTATAGTAGCCGAGAACTGTGTTGTATTTCTCCACTGTAGTGAATAAAAAGCACCTACTTATATTATCTAAAGATCTGGATCTACTATCTCATCTGAATGTCTTGTTTGAAGACCCTTAAATCGGATTTAACATCAGCCTTGTTTGTCTTCAGCCTTCCAGCATCCAATCCTATGCTGCTTGACAGCAACACAGTCAAGCTGTGATCATACGAATCCTACATTGGGTGACCTTACAGCCAGTAGTATGATGGAGCACCTTGCCGTAAGGCAAAAGTGATAACTAAGTGGCTTGGGGAACAAAACTAAATTTTTGGTCCATGGCGAGGAAACTCCCCAGACCTTAATCCCACTGAGAACTCGTGGTCAATCCTCAAGAGGCGGGTGGACAAAAGAAAACTCACAAATTCTGACAAACTCCAAGCATTGACTATTCAAGAATGGGCTGCCATCCGTCAGGATGTGGCCCAGAAGTTGACTGACACCATGCCGGGGGGAACTGCAGAGGTCTTGAAAAAGAAGGGTCCACACTGCAAATATATTTGCTCTTTGCATAAACTTCATGTAATTGTCAATAAAAGCCTTTGACATTTATGAAATGCTTGTAATTATACTTTAGTATACCATAGTAACATCTGACAAAAAGATCTAAAAACACTGAAGCAGCAGACTTTGTGAAAATTCATATTTGTGTCATTTTCAAAACCTTTGGCCATGGCTGTACTGTTAACCTCCATCTAAAAAAAATACAAGTCACCCCGGCCTTCATTTGACCCAAAGTCCAGATAAACTGCAATTAGGATGGTTAGGCATTATTATGCCAGAAAAATTAAAAAAAAAACACAACAGAGATAATTTCAGAAGATTTTTAATAAATATTAGCGATGGACACACGTTCACACACAGTGTCTTCAAGTCTATCTAAAACCTGCACTGCCAGTGGCTACAAAATAGGCTGGATTGTATTGTCAATGGAAAATATATTATCACAAAGTGCTTCTTAAAGAGAACCTGTCCAATATATACTATATATATATATATATATATATATATATATATATATATATATATATATATATATATATATATATATACGGTATATAGTGGAGGTAGCTATTTTGTAAGCCAACCCAGAATTCAGCCAATCAGCCAGTCTGGAGCAATTGCCACCATTGCGATGACGCAAACTCCCAGTCAATATACCACATGGCTGAAGTTTGATGACAGGTGCCCTTTACGGAGGATGAAAAATAACAAAAAAACATTTAGTCAATAGTAGCATCCTTCAGAATGTTTCCCCTTATAAAGAATGAGATGTTTCGTTGGGTGGTGCAGAGAAAGACAGTGGGGTTATTTACTAACTGGAGCATGCAAAATCTGGCGCAACTCTGCATAGAGACAATCAGCTTCCAGGTTTTATTGTCAAAGCTTAATTGAAGAAGCTGAAGTTAGAAGCTGATTGGATAACATGCACAGCTGCACCAGATTCTGAGTGCTCCCGTTTTAGTAAATCTCCCCCATCGAGTAGAGCTATGAGGATGGTCCCACAAGGACATTAGGATGATAGTATTTATTTTTATAGTTCTGGCATATTCCGTGAAGCCTACACAGAAACCATCAGTCCCCCGTCCCTGAGGAGCTCTAGTAAATATAAACTCAAATCACCGTCTCGGTCAGAAAGATGAAATCTTTTATCCAATATAGAGCTGGCTTGCCCTGGCAACTGCCTAAGGTTGTCTCAGGTTCCATGTAGCATTTTTGAACATTATGATTGACAATCTCGAGGAGGACACTTGGGACGATCAAAACAAGATCCTCTAATTTAGCACTATTTGGTTCAAATTAGATCTTCACAGTTTAGGATTTCAGGCAGTTGGGATTCGTGAGTTGTATCTGGATACAAGCAGAAAAATGGTAGATCTGCTACATTTTTAAAGTGAATTTTTCATCGTTATTTGAGTCAACCCATCAGGAAATGGTAACAAGGGGCAGATAGCTTTTACGACAAACAAGAGATCAAAGGAGCCTGGAGATAAGTGGTGTAACTGTTTGCTTCCACTTCCATCCATATGGTGGCCCCTGCCTTGAGTGTGATGGGCTTTTCTTGTATCCTTGGACCTTGGGTGGACCTCACAGCACTATATACCTTTGTCTCTGCACCAACTGATCTATTGGATAAACTATGCAAGTTTTTTTTTTCTGTTGCACCAACTCACCAATAAAATCCAACAACAGCAAATCGCCCATCATGGAAATCAGAAATGATGAACCTTAACTGAGTACTGTGGTCTCAGGAAACATCAACTGAGAAGACATGCAGGCCACCAACACTGACCTCTCCTGAAAATACTAGTAAACCGGCTGTCCTGCTCATCTAATGGCTTCCTGGAAATGGTATACAAATTGGTCCTCACCCTGACTTTCTAACCTGTGTTAGTGACTCATATTATTTAAACTAGGAGTGGCCAGGCAATTAGTATTTTGAGAAAGAGGACAGCAATGGCATGTTTCCTTTCAAATGCATTAAAGCCCAACTCCAGCCAAAACCCTTTCGTTTTCAAAAGAGTGGGAAAAAGTTGGAAAATCAGAAGTGTTTATTGCTCTCTGTATCCCCACTGGGAAGATCTCCTCTTACTTTCTGTCCAGGTGACTCCAGGAAAAGAAACGTGAGGGTGTGGGTGACGCCAGGACAGGAAGGCATAAGGAGCAGATGTTTCAACCCTGCTCAACTCAGGTATATAAATATACTTTGGTTGTTGTATATGTTCCCAATACAAGGATAATACATTACTTTCTGCCCTACCTTGCTTTTGGGACAAGGAGTGAAGGTATATCTCCCCAAATAGGGACACCACTGGCATAGGTGCCAACTGTCTCAGACAGCCACACATTTTGTCCCTCTGTTCCGTCAACGCCATGTCCTGGGATCACAACATCAACTTTATTTTAATTAGTGCCATCAGGGCCGCAAGTGGGCAGTACCCACATATTCAGAGGTGGGCTATGGGAAGGATCAACCATAAAGTAGGCATGACTTGGGTGCACCCACCTGGTAAGTGAACAGACAAAATGCAGACTGTGGATGGGGTTACCAGTGCCCCAGGATCTGGGACTATAATTCTTGGTAATACAAATCTGACCTCTTCTCCCTCCATACAAACCTTGAATGTAGCTGGATTTGGGCTTTAAAGGATTAATGTGGGGAACCTAGTCATTAATTAATTATACTTAAAAGTAGCAAGAAGCAATTTGATATTTCATATGCAAAAATCAGAGCTGTACCTGAATGTATCCATCGCTTTATAAATGGCCCATTTTTGCTAAGGCAACCCAGCCAATGGTGGCAGTGCAACTGAAAACAACTTCCGTAGTTTAACCTCAATAGTGAAAAAACGTGAGCAGCATTTCTCCCTTACATCTGGGGAAGAGTCCCAAAACTCAAAACACCATTCACAATAAACAAGCCAAGCCAAACACATTACAAATCTGATTTAATTCATGAAAACTATCCCAGAAGAAAACTGGCCGTGTGGACCCATCACAACCAATCATAATTCAGCTCTTGGTGCCGCTTTTTTCCCATACGCATTCTTTTAAAAACTGCATCAGTCTTTGAAGCTTGGCCACATGCCAGGTTAACCTTGAAATCAGGCTTGCAATGGGAGTGTCTGCTCTGAAATGTTTTTGAGTGGGTGTGGGAGGGACACTTATAAGTTTCCAGAAGGCAGAGAACTTATTAGTAGGGGTCAGCAGAGTGGGGATACTCACTATTAGTCCAAAGAGCAGAAGGAAGGCAGAGCAATAGAAGGAGAAGGAGCAATAGTGGGAGGCGGAGCAGTGGGAGGAGGAGCAATAGCAGAAGGCAGAGCAGTGGGAGGAGACAGAGCAATGGGAGGAGTAGAGGCAACAGTGTGAGCAGGGCAAGGAGGAGGATCAATATCATGAGGTGAAGCAGTGGGAAGAGGAGAAGCAACAGCGGGAGGCGGAGCAATGGAAGGAGGAGGAACAATACCAGGAGGCGGAGTAGTGGTAGGGGGAAGATCAATAGCAGGAGGAGGAGCAGTGGTAGGGGGAGGATCAATAGCAGGAGGCAGAGCAAGGGAAGGAGTAGGATCAATAGCAGGAGGAGGAGCAAGGGAAGGAGTAGGATCAATAGCATGAGGAGGAGCAGTGGTAGGGGGAGGATCAATAGCAGGAGGCAGAGCAGTGGAAGGAGGAACAATAGCAGGAGGCGGAGTAGTGGTAGGGGGGATCAATAGCAGGAGGCGGAGCACGGGAAGGAGTAGGATCAATAGCAGGAGGAGGAGAAGGAGAAGGAGTAGGATCAATAGCAGGAGGAGGAGAAGGATGGGTAGGGTCAATAGCAGGAGGAGGAGAAGGGGAAGGAGTAGGATCAATAGCAGGAGGAGGAGCAGTGGTAGGGGGAAGATCAATAGCAGGAGGCGGAGCAGTGGAAGGGGGAGGATCAACAGCAGGAGGCAGAGCAGTGGAAGAAGGAGGAATAATAGCAGGAGGTGGAGCAGTGGAAGGAGGAACAATAGCAGGAGGTGGAGCAGTGGAAAAAAGAGGAGTAATAGCAGGAGGTAGAGCAGGGAAATGAGGAGCAATAGCAGGAGGTGGAGCAGTGGAAGGAGGAGGATTAGCAGCAGAAGGCAGAGCAGTGGAAAAAGGAGGAGTAATAGCAGGAGGCGGAGCAGTGGAAGGAGGAGGATTAGCAGCAGAAGGCAGAGCAGTGGAAGAAGGAGCAGGGGAAGGAGGAGGATCAATAGCATGAGGCAGAGCAATGGAAGAAGGAGGAGTATTAGCAGGAGGCGGAGCAGGGGAAGGAGGAGCACTGGCAGGAGGCGGAGCAGGGGAAGGAGAAGGATCAATAGCAGGAGACAGAGCAGTGGCACAGAGTCTGCAGGCTGAGAACTGTTGTTGCCTCCCCCTATGTAGTCAGCACACCAAAGATTCCATGTGTATGGCTTTGGGCTTTTTTAGGGGGGCAAAGGGGGAGTATATAAGTGATTCATTGGTGGAGCTGCCCCTTAACTATCTGTGTCATCTGCCTGAGCTCTATTAGTATAATCAGCCTGGAGGAGCCAGAAAGGGACAAAGAGCTTGATTATAGATCACAAGACCCCTCCACTCCTTGCTTTATACAGCCTCCAGGTGATGAAAACTGTCAGTTGATAGCGAAGGAACGCACGCATGCATACTTTGTAGAACTGAAGACTGACTTCCCAGTACATGGGCCGTTGAAGCGAGTAAAACCAAAGCTAACATCTGATTGGTTGGTACGGATGACACTGATATTTTGCCCCTTGAGTGCCGCTGTTCTCTGGGCAGTGCAGTACCCCAAATTATCCCAAAATTATACATACTAGAACAATCCCTTCTCAGCCCCTCCATGTACAGGCTCTTAAATTAAAATCTTAGAAATTCTGGAGTAACACTTTTATAAAGTGACAGTACATTAAATTGTGCAAAATAACTTAATACAGTGTGTGTGGAGGAGCCGAGGTGGGGTGCAGCAATAACCAGCTGTTACGCTCTCCTTACTGTCACCAACAAAACACAATGCTGGAAAGAACATAAATGTTTAGAAGAAAAAACAGTGCCCATCTTTGCCAGACTCATCCTTAACACATTTAGAAAATATGGATCCCCCTCTAGATGAGCCAAAGTGGGCCTCTTCCCAGTCCAGCATCAACACAGTTATGGAAAAATCAGAAAGGCATGATTCTTATCTCTTTACTCAAAATTAAAATCATTGTTCCATTTAAATGACCTGCAAGGCCCTCAGGGGTGAGGTCTATGTTCAGGGGCGAGGCTTATATTCAGGGGCGGGAATTAGACTAGAAAGGGGAGGAAAGCATGCTGAAATAAGCCACACAAGAGTTGTGCTGACAAGTTGACAGCACGGGAACTGAAGTAGTTCATACATTCTTAGGTAATATGATCAGATATGGAGCACATGGAGTCTCCTAAATATCGGTCACCAAGAAAAAGGACCCCGTGGCCACTACTGAGTGGGCCCTTTGTGGTTACACGGGCCTAAGAATTCATTCCTTGCTCTTTACAGCAATGGAGTCTGGTGAGGTATTTTCTGAGCGCCGATAATAATGGGTCCGGCCCATTGTTACAATGCCTTCGGTCTAATACAATAAATACATAAACAATGATTTAGGAGAGGGACACTGGCAGTGATATCATGCCCTATAGTTCAGTATAGGGCCCACAACATATATGCTGAAGCCTTGCAGCAGGGACTGGTGGCAGTGATACAGTTAAAGGGGTTGTTAGAAAATAAACTGTAATCCAGGACCATCACCACTCTCCCCCCCCCCCCTTCCCAAATTAGAATGCCCCTAGCTGGTCCTGCCAGGCCAGAGGTTATTGGTAGGGCACCTTAGGCAGGGGCCCAGGACAGAGGAACTGGCAAAACTACCTGGTGATCACCGATGCCCTTTCTCATATTAAGATCTTGGCTAGAGCAGGATGCAAGAGGTACCACCCAAGTTGGAGGAGCAGCCATGCAACGCTGCACGCCACAGTGGTGGACCACGGAACCCTTCGGACCTGGATGGCCACATGGGCAATCAAGACCAGGCTTCTGATTGGCTGCAAAGCACCCTTGTTTTCTAAATAGTGGGGGGGTGAGATTGACACGAAAACGTTAATACCTGGACAACCCCTTTAAGAATGAAATACTTTGCAGGCCTTTGATAAACTAAAAATAAGTTAACACAAAGTTGAACTGTGTTATGGAGAAATAAATTAAATTAACAGGCAGTTGGTCTATTATAATACACAAACGGAAGTAATCAATATTAAAATTGGTTCTAAAGGGACTCCTTAACCTTAAATAACTCCAGTTTTGGAAAAAAATTATATACATATACATATAGCACACACAGTGCTGTGAAAAAGTATTTGCCCCCTTCCTGATTTTGTATTCTTTTGCATATTTGTCACACATAAATGATTCAGATCATCAAACAAATGTTAATAATATTACACAAAGATAACCTCGAGTAAATATAAAATGCAGTTTTTAAATGATGATTTCATTTATTAAGGGAAAAAAGCTGTCCAAACCTGCCTGGCCCTACGTGAAAAAGTAATTGCCCCCTAAACCTAATAACTGGTTGTGCCACCCTTGGCGGCAACAAAGGCAAGCAAGCGTTTGCAAAAACTGGCAATGAGTCTTTCACATCGCTGTGGAGGAATTTTGGCGCATTCATGTTTGCAGAATAGTTTTAATTCAGCCACATTCAGCCTTTGTGTTCTTTTTGGCCAGCAGTGGCTTTGGCCTTGGTACTCTCCCATAGACGCCATTTTTGCCAAGTTTCTTTCTTATTGTTGAATCATGAACACTGACCTTAACTGGGGTAAGTGAGGCCTGCAGTTCTTTAGAAGTTGTTCTGGATTTTTTTTTTAGGACTTCCTGGATGAGTCCTAGTTGTGCTCTTGGAGTCATTTTGGTAAGCCGGCCTCTCCTGGGAAGGTTCACCACCGTTCCAAGTTTTCTCAATTTGTGGATAATGGCTCTCACCGTGATTGGCTGGAGTCCCAAAGCCTTAGAAATGGCTTTTCTAACCCTCTTTAACCTGATGCATGTCAATTACTTTGTTTCTCATCTTTTCTTGAATTTTTTTAGGTCGTGGCATGATGTGCTGCTTTTTGAGATCTTTTAGTGCTCTTCACTTCTTCAAGACAGCTTCTATTTAAGTGATTTCTTGATTCAACAGGTCTGGCAGTAATCAGGCCTGGGTGCGGCAAGTGAAATTTAACTCAGTTTTCCAGAAAATGTGGTTAATCGAAGTTCATTCATGATTTAGCAAAGGGGGGGGGGGGGCAATTACTTTTTCACATATGGCCAGGCATGTTTGGACAGCTTTTTTCCCCTTAATAAATTAAATCACCATTTAAAAACTGCGTTTTATATTTACTTGAGGTTATCTTTGTGTAATATTGACATTTGTTTGATGATCTGAATCATTTATGTACATAGGTCATTTACATAGGCTGGACTTGATGGACTTGTGTCTTTTTTCAACCTCACCTACTATGTAACTATGTGTGACAAATATGCAAAAGAATACAAAATCAGGAAGGGGGCAAATACTTTTTCACAGCACTGTGTATATATATATATATATATATATATATATATATATATATATATATATATATATATATATTTTTTTTTTTTTGCTTACATTTTCCTATACTTCCTTAATTTGAAGACTTCACACACACACACATATATATACATATATATATATATATATAGGAAGTCTTCAATTTAAGTAAGTCAAGATGGATTCTAATTGGTACTAACTGGGAGTTTATTCTGTGATGAGATATTTGCACAGGCAGTGCTTCTTTGCTTCTTTAATGCAACACCGGGACTGATCACCTGGTTATTCTAAAGACCCGAACCCCTTACTGAGCGCTCCTTTAGAAAGATTTTAGCACATGCATTGGAAAAGCCTAGCTCAATATCTACAAAAGCAGAAGCAGCTAAGAATCCACAATAATGTTTGCTAAAATACTCAACATACACAGACTTGAATGAGATTTTTTTTTTTCAACAAAACTGGAGTTTCAGTATGAAGGGCCCATATCCCCCTATGCACAGTGATGTACTAACAATAAGCTTATCAATTTACCAGCAGCCAATGACAGTGAGGCACATTGTATCCCATGCCTCACCCACAAGGCTAGTTTCTATCTGATAGGATGTATTCCCATCAAAATTAATTTAGCCAATTCAATGGCTTTGTGCAAGTGAGGGGTATACTGTGCACGATTTGCAAGATACATAAGAGCTTATGATTAAAGTGGACCTGTGCTTTGTCCATGCAGGGACCCATAATTTGGCCCCCTGCAGCTGCTTACAGTTACGTCCCCTTTACTCCCCTGCCAATCTGTACTCTTGGGGGTGCATCTCTGTGTAAGTTCCAAGTCTTGACATGGGTTTCAAAAGAGTGTTGGTGGAGCACTGGACTAAATAGTAGGTGAAGAACTAGCTCAACATACAGCTCTTACAGGTCTTGGTCAACCTTGGGGTCTTTGGAGTGGTCAAACCAGTATTTAAAGGATGAGGGGGCAACAGGTTTATTTTAAGTCCAGGAAATGTTTATTCATCTATGACAACTTATCTTGGCAACCGGTCAGCCGATCTAACCAACACATTTCGGGGGCTCACAACTCCTCCTTTAACATGGCTTGAGTGCTGCCAGTTTTTCGGGGTAGACCAGGCAGCATTTGTATAAAATGAGAAATTCGAATATTTGCAAGTGTTCAATCTGAACTGATGACTTGCAAACATTCCAAACCTTGTTTTATACAGTCTCTGCCCAGTATAACCTGTCAGCACTGATGAAGGGGAGTGGAGAGCCCCCAAAAGGTGTTGGTTATACCCTTTGACCTGTCGTCAAACAAATAAAACTTTACTGGACTTATTATAAACCTGGGGCGCTCTTTATATACTGTTGAAGCCTACATAGAGCTGAGCTTTCTCTGACCAACCCCCAAGCATCTTTGCTGCCATAAGAGGAAGGAGACTACATGATTCCCCATCCCCAGAGGAACCAGCTATGTCACTTTACTGCCCAGGAGGAGCACTGAGGGAGCGAAAGGAAGATCCTATTTCTGTTGTAGCTTACATAGAGCTGAGCTTTCTCTGACCAGTCACCCAATCACCAAGAGGCTTTGCTGCCATAGGAGGAAAGAGTGAGTCAGATAATTCCCCAACCCCAGAGGAACCAGCTATGTGACTTTATTGTCTAGGAAGAGCACGAAGGGCGTGAAGGAAAGATAACTACCAGCAACTTTGGGGGGGGGTCAACCATACCTATTGCTTTACCTTGCTTGGACAAAACACAGGTTTCCTTTGAGATCTCAGTCCACCTTGAACTAATATTTCAGTTTTGAGTAGATGTTAGCAGCTTGCCTCACCCATAAGCTCCTTCTACTTTTATCTGTGTGCAATCTCTAAAGATGGATCCCAGATATGCCCATCCACACATTGGCATCTCATTCCCACTTAATTTAGAATGAGATAGGCAACTAGGGCCACCAGTGAGCTGAGGCCCACCAGTTTCCACCCATGATCAAAGTATTAATTTTGGGCTGACTCGCCCTTTAAGAGAAAGAAAAAAAAAAAACGCATCAACTACAGACTAAATCATCTGGGCAAAATAAAATAAATAAATAGATAAAATACTACAAGTAAAAAGTCTGTGTGTTGTCTATGAGATTGAGACCGTGGTGCCTCCACCAAATACCACCTCGGCGACATTCAACGGTCTGTTGCAGCAAAGAAAAAAAAAAAAAAAGGTGGGTCACGCTCGCTGCACTAGCAGGAATGTGTTCGACAATGACGAGGAGGAATTACAGTGCTGGTTTGATGTTAAAATCAGGCTACCCCTAAGCCAGACCATAATGATCCTCCATTGTATTCTTTTTTTCTTCGATCTTCAGTGATCATTACAAAAAAAAAAAAAAAAGTAAAAACTTGGCGCCAAAAGTCATCATGTTTAAATAATCGCGCTTCCGATGTTCATTGAAATGTATGTCCAAGGGATCCCTGGCGGGAAAGACAAAATTCCACCTTATTTTATGTTTCTGAAAGAGATGCATTATGGGAAACCTGCCCATAGTGATCCAAGTCTCCATAGTCTTCATAGCCAAAGTCACCGAGAAGGCAACAATGGCTGATGTTGGCGCTTTGCATCGTAGTGGATGATTACACAAAAGGATTTTCCCATCCGTCTTTTACGAAACCAGAACAACAAAAAAAAAAAAAAAAAAAGTTCGGACAAAAGTTCCCTTTAAAACTCTATTAGCGTTCCTTAAATAGCCGAGGAAAAAACGAAGCGCTCTCAAACACTGTTTGGCGCTCCTACGTTTTCCGGCTCATTGCGTGACGCCGTAGCTGAGCAGATTCTTGACGCGATGACTTGTATTCCCGAAGGGATTCTGTTTCCAGCACTCTACTCCCTACGAGGTGTTAGTTATCCATGGTCATATTGCTATAGGATCCGCAACCGTCATCGAAAAAGCGCAACGCTACCCATTACAACGCGCAAATGTCCCGTGAGTGATGCTAGCGGAGCGGCTGAGGTCAAGACAGAGCATCTTCATTGTGGGCGTCTGTGGCAGGATCTTTCACTAAGACGCCCTGCTGCAACCTCTGCAAGGAAAGTCGCATCTGGTGGAAGGAAATGGGAGAAATAAAAAAAGAGTTTTTTAAGGGCGTTCTGCAAAGTGGACCTATATATATATATATATATATATATATATATATATATATATATATATACACACACACATATACATATACAGTGGGGACGGAAAGTATTCAGACCCCCATAAATTTTTCACTGAACTTAAATGGATTTAGCAAATGGCTGCAATATATATAACAAAGAGTGAAAAAAATAAAAAAATAATAATTATATATATATATATATATATATATATATATATATATATTTTTTTTTTTTTTTTTTTTCCACTCTTTGTTATATTGCAGCCATTTGCTAAATCCATTTAAGTTCATTTTTTTCCTCATTAATGTACACACAGCGCCCCATATTGTACACACAGCAAGATGAACTTAAATGATTTTAGCAAATGGCTGCAATATAACAAAGAGTGAAAAATTTAAGGGGGTCTCAATACTTTCCGTCCCCACTGTATATATATATATATATATATATATATTTTTTTTTTTTAATTTATTATAATGTAATGTATATTTTATAATGTAAATATTATTTATATATATATATATATATATATATATATATATATATATATATATATATATATATATATAAAAACAAAACAATGCAGAGAAGGGGAAAAAAGAAAAAAAAAGAAAAAATATCCATACTAGACCCTTATTCGAGCATGGAGCCCGGAAGGCCAGGAAAGAGGGGGGGTGAGCAAGAGCCCCTCCTTCTGCACCATACCCCAGGCCACATGCCCTCAAAATGGGGGGTGCTTTGGGGTGGGCCCTCATACAGTACAGTATCTCACAAAAGTGAGTACACCCCTCACATTTTTGTGAATATTTTATTTTATCTTTTCATGTGACAACACTGAAGAAATGACACTTTGCTACAATGTAAAGTAGTGAGTGTACAGCTTATATAACAGTGTAAATTTGTTGTCCCCTCAAAATAACTCAACACACAGCCATTAATGTCTAAACCGCTGGCAACAAAAGTGAGTACACCCCTAAGTGAAAATGTCCAAATTGGGCCCAATTAGCCATTTTTCCTCCCCGGTGTCATGTGACTCGTTAGTGTTACAAGGTCTCAGGTGTGAATGGGGAGCAGGTGTGTTAAATTTGGTGTCATCGCTCTCACTCTCTCATACTCGTCACTGGAAGTACAACATGGCACCTCATGGCAAAGAACTCTCTGAGAATCTGAAAAAAATAATTGTTGCTCTACATAAAGATGGCCTAGGCTATAAGAAGATTGCTAAGACCCTGAAACTGAGCTGCAGCATGGTGGCCAAGACCATACAGCGGTATAACAGGACAGGTTCCACTCAGAACAGGCCTCACCATGGTCCACCAAAGAAGTTCACGTGATCAGCGTCATATCCAGAGGTTCTCTTTGGGAAATAGATGTATGAGTGCTGCCAGCATTGCTGCAGAGGTTGTAGGGGTGGGGGGTCAGCCTGTCAGTGCTCAGACCATACGCAGCACACTGCATCAAATTGGTCTGCATGGCTGTCGTCCCAGAAGGAAGCCTCTTCTAAAGATGATGCACAAGAAATCCTGCAAACAGTTTGCTGAAGACAAGCAGACTAAGGACATGGATTACTGGAACCATGTCCTGTGGTCTGATGAGACCAAGATAAATGTATTTGGTTCAGATGGTGACAAGTGTGTGTGGTGGCATCCAGGTGAGGAGGACAAAGACAAGTGTGTCTTGTCTACAGTCAAGCATGGTGGTGGGAGTGTCATGGTCTGGGGCTGCATGAGTGCTGCCGGCACTGGGGGGCTACAGGTCATTGAGGGAACCATGAATGCCAACATGTACTGTGACATACTGAAGCAGAGCATGATCCCCTCCCTTCAGAGACTGGACAGCAGGGCAGTATTCCAACATGATAACCACCCCAAACACACTTCCAAGACGACCACTGCTAAATAAGCTGAGAGTAAAGGTGATGGACTGGCCAAGCATGTCTCCAGACCTAAACCCTATTGATCATCTGTGGGACATCCTCAAACGGAAGGTGGAGGAGCGCAAAGTCTCTAACATCCACCAGCTCTGTGATGTCGTCATGGAGGAGTGGAAGAGGACTCCAGTGGCAACCTGTGAAGCTCTGGTGACCTCCATGCCCAAGAGGGTTAAGGCAGTGCTGGAAAATAATGGTGGCCACACAAAATATTGTACACTTTGGGCCCAATTTGGACATTTTCACTTAGGGGTGTACTCACTTTTGTGGCCAGCGGTTTAGACATTAATGGCTGTGTGTTGAGTTATTTTGAGGGGACAGCAAATTTACACTGTTATACAAGCTGTACACTCACTACTTTACATTGTAGACAAGTGTCATTTCTTCAGTGTTGTCACATGAAAAGATAGAAGAAAATATATACAAAAATGTGAGGGGTGTACACACTTTTGTGAGATACTGTATTTACCTCTGTCAGTGATCACAGTAACACCCCCTCCCCATGACAATGCTTTCATTGACTTTTCTCTCCAGAAGGACAGCGCCGTCTTTGTTCAGGCATCACCCAGGGTCACTATTCACTTCTTGGACTGAGATCCTGGCTCAGAGATAACAAACATCATTTAAACCTTGGTGCCTGAGCGGGTTCTGTTTTCACAAGTGTCTGACACAGATCAGCTCCTGCCGCAGCATCTCACTTTGTGACTTGTGAGCTCTACAGAACCTGAAGACAACACAGCTGCCCTCACCTCATCCAGTAGCTGTACGGAGGCCTGGAGTGTCTGCTTCCATTTCTGCACCTCGGCATTATGGAAACGCTTCTGTAGCTCAAGTATTTCCGCCCAATCCGCCGACGTCTGCGGGAACCTCCTAGGGATAGAGACAGATGGTGTTTAAGGCTGCAGGGACCAGCTGCACAGGGAACGCTAAATAACAGCGTATTTCTATTTTAGGATGGAGTCGGGGAGGGTTAGATCCTGCGTCAAGTTATATTCCCATCTGTGTCCCCCTTAGGGTGACTGCCCCTCACTTCCTGTCTTGGTGACCACACAGACAATGAAATCTCCCCAAGAGAGACACAGATAGCAATATAAATCTAAAAGTGGCTCCAACCCTTTAAAACATTAAAAAAAAAAAAAAATCTGTCTAAAGTTTGACTTTAAATCTAAAAGTATGTCAAGGACGGTCCTCAGTTGCAATGGATAACAGCTTGTGGTTATGCATATGGGTAAAATATTATTCATTTTATATTTTCTAACAATGGCAGGAGTGAATAGAAAGTATATAGAAGCGGAGAACAGTAAACTTTACAGGATAAGTTCCCTGTGTTAAAGGATCCTGAAAAGAGGAACAAGGTCAAACTGAACTGGCTGCATGTAATCTGATCCTGAATCAGCTCACTGCTGCCCTCTAGGTGACAAATTTCTTTCCAATGGCTAAACACAGGCTCTCATTCTCTCTCCTAGGTTAAAGTGTGACCAATCGGATGGCTTTCGTCGAAAACGTATGAATGAGTATAGTTACCCCTGGGACACGGCGTAGCTCTGCCAAGTCTGGAATGTCCGGGCGCTGTGCTCCAGAGACCACAGGCGGTAGAAGAGCATTAGATTCAAGGCCAACAGGACAATTAGGCTGTAAGGAGACAGGGAACCAGGGGTTAAAAGTCACATATTGGGATCACATGACTACGGGAAGAGATAGAGTGATGGAACGAAGAGACAGCCAATCAGATCAATCATTTGCAAAGCTGTTGGTCCCTGGAATTTATATATATATATATATATATATATATATATATATATATATATAAATTAAAAAAAAAATATATATATATATATATATATATATAGTGCCTTGAAAAAGTATTCATACCCCTTGAAATTTTCTACATTTTGTCAACTTATTTATAATATAACTGTATTTTATTGGGATTTTATGTGCTAGACCAACACAAAGTGGCACATAATTGTGAAGTGGAAGGGATACAGAACCAAGTATTATTTTGGTGGTAAGTATTTTGTATGGAATCTGTTAATAATAACAGGAAAGGCAGTAAAATAGATCCAGGAACGATGGACACCCCAGCGACAATGGACTGGCAACAGCCAGCATCAATAGATCCTCCAGCAGTCAGACCCCTCCCTCAACAGTGGATCCCTCCCAGCCACGACTGACCCCCTGCAACATAAGACCCACCCCAGCAACAATAGATCCCCCCCACCAACATCAACAGACCTCCCCAGGAACAATAGACCCGCCTGCAAAAATAGATGGTGGTTATGACTAAGGCCTGATAGGCTGAAACGCGTCAACTGATTTTATCTGCCTTTACGCTGTGGCTTTTCAATAAAATTAAGATTCTTTAAGAGTAACAACCGGAGTGCGGCTCATCCTTCCTACATTACTCTACCCCTCCAGCAACAATAGATTCCCCAGTAGTCAGCATCAACAGACCCTTCAGCATCCAGCAACAAAGACCCCTCCCTAAACAGTAGATCCCTCCCAGCAACGATTGACCCCCCCAGCAACATAAGACCCACCCCAGCAACAATAGATCCCCTCACCAACATCAACAGACCTCCCCAGGAACAACAGACCCGCCTGCAAAAATAGATGGTGGTTATGACTAAGGCCTTATAGGATGAAACGCGTCAACTGATTTTATCTGCGTTTACACTGTGGCTTTTCAATAAAGATTTTTTTAAGAGTAACAACCGGAGTGCGGATCATCCTTTCTACATTACTCTACTCAGCCAGTGACTGTGGATTGAGCACCCGGGAGCTCTGCTATCTATGTGTTGTATGGGTAGTAGCACTGATTTTTCTGTCTGCACTGCTCCAGCAACAATAGATTCCCCAGTAGCCAGCATCAACAGACCCTTCAGCAGCCAGCAACAAAGACCCCTCCCTCAACAGTAAATCCCTCCCAGAAACAACTGACACCCCCCCCCCCCAGCAACATAAGACCCACCCCAGCAACAATAGGTCCGCCTGCAAAAATGGTGGTTATGACTAAGGCCTTATAGGCTGAAACGTGTCAACTGAGCAACAGAAGACCTCCCTGGCAACAACAGACCCCCTTCACCCACAAAACTGGATCCCCTCCAGCAGCAAGAGATGCCAAATAAGCAACAGAAGACCTCCCTAGCAACAACAGACCCCCTTCCTCCGCAAAAATGGATCCCCTCCAGCAATAATAGATCCTTCAGCAGCCAGCATCAATAGACACTCCAGCACACCCCAGCACCCCTTGCCATTACATGCATTCAGTTCCGGGGGTGCCGGAACTGCGTCCCCCACGTTCCTGCTGAAATAAAAAGCCCTGTCTGCACCTATTCTCTGAGAATAAAAAGCCCTGAGTAGTACACCTTACCCCATGCACCCCCAGACTAAACCAGGCTTAGCGATTTGCTTCTTGTCCAGTCCATTAAATAAGACCATATCTCTTTGAAGTTCAGATTAATGTGAAGCATCCACATGACCAGAGAGGATTGGGAAAGAAGTAAATTTACAAAAGCACCCAGCCACGTAGAGAGGGTTAGTCATACGCCGTGGGTAGGTATCAGGTAGGTGGCACTCTTACTCACACAATACTGATGATAAATAGCATGCCGGGGATGTTTTGTACAGCGCCTCGATCCGACAGGTGGGAGAGCTGTGAGGAGACGCTGCCTGTGTGGGAAAAAAAAAAGAAAGTGAGTATGTCAGGAGAATCACAGGCTCTGGATCTCTGCCATAAGGAACTGTCAGGTTCTGCTATGCCAAATCCACGATAATAGTAAAACTAAAATCTTCAACAAAATGTTATCAGTTCGTGTGACAGGGACTGATGCATCTAAGTCCGTGTACCATGTACAGTGCTGCAGAACAGGTTGGTGCTATAGAAATTAGAATGGAAAAGGTCAGATTTGTATTGCTTTCAGAGGAGATTTTCCAACATTTCCTGTAACCAAAGGAAATTCCCCCCTGTGGGTAGCAAAAATTCAAAGCTGGAAATAGGGGAAGGCTCGGAGCTCTATTTGACACACCACCAAAAAAACATTAAACTATCCAAAACAATAGAACAAATTACCACTTAAAATGTTGGACCTCATTAAGGACAACTCAAATATAATCCACACCAAAAGATTGGGGGTGCCGTTCCAGGCCCCTATCTGTCCAAATCAGGGGACTCTCGTGAGGGTGCAGACTAGGGGAGAACCAGTCTCGGCTTACCCATGGGGCGAAACGCCTTGGGGGCATGGCCTGGACGGAGCCTGGACTGAGGCTGCTTTTACTACAGAGACCGTTGGACTTTGCCTCACCCAATAATGCTACACTATATGGCAGTGGTTCTCAACCCCTCTAGTGCCGTGACCCCTTGATAACATTTTCCAAGTTGTGGGGACCCCTAACAGTAAAATTATTTTCGTAGCATGGGTTGTTGCCTGCTGGGCGACCGCAAAAAGGCTGGAGAGCAGTGCAGGCTTCAGGAACAGCCAAGGATTCGGTGACCCCTGGCACATAGTCATTCGACCCCAAGGTTGAGAACCACTGCTAAGTTGGTGGAAACCTGATCATAAAAATTCATATGATCTTGTTGAGCATCCCTTTGGACATCCCATTCCAAACCCATGGCCTTATAATATGGAGTTACCCACTTTGTGGCTATAACATCCTCCCCTCCCTCTGGGAAGGTTTTTCACAAGATTTTGAAGGGTGTCTGTGGGAATTTGTGTCCATTTGTGATGTGAGGTGCCGATGTTGGACAAGAAGACCTGGATTGCAATTGGTGATCTAGTTCTTCCAAAGGGTTTTCAGTAGGGTTGAGAGCGGGCTCCTTGAAGGCCACTTGAGTTCCAAGTCTTTCTAGAGCTGGCTTTGGGCACCTGAACTCAATAATTTGGAGAGCCAAAAGTCCCCACTAGAATTCCCTGTCCGGAACAGCTTTATTGACCATTATAAAGACCAAGTGGTGGGGTTGTGACATACATTTGGCCATATAGTGTATTTCAATTGATTGTAATCTTTAGCAAGGTCACGTGAATACTGACTCTATGGTTTTGATTTACTAAAACTGCAGAGCTGCACCAGATTTTGCGCTCTCCAGTTTTAGTAAAGCAACCCCTACGTCTCAGAGATTCTGCAGGCCAGGAGTCCCCACTAGAATTCCCTGCCTTGTCCAGCTTTTACAAAACCATGGTGGTCTCACCCTACCCCAATGGATTTGCCTTATTTAATGAATCCACTTGCAATGGTGATGCCTTTGTTATGGCCTTCTGGGAAGGAGACAAAATATTGTGAGGAGATCTCTCTACATTGGTCAGTACTAAATATAGCAATCCAGAAAGCTATTCTGTCTACCCAGAGCTGCAATATTACTTGTGTCAGGTACTGTTGTTGGGTGAGGAGACCTGGTTCACTGTCGACTTTCAAATTCATCCCAATGACATTCAATGGGGTGGAGGTCAGAGCTTTGACCAGGCTACTTGAGTTCCTCCAGACCAAACCATTCAACCCAAGTCATTATGAAGCTGGCTTTGGGCCCCCAAACGCAATAATTGGGAGGGCTGTGACATACTTTTGGTGATGTATTGTATTTCAGTATGTTGTAATTTTTGGCAAGGTGACTTTTCAATATTAATTCTCTGTGTCCCGGTCCCCTCCATAATTTCCTGTCTGGTCCTGCTTTTATAAACATTACAAAACCATGGTGGTCTCACCCTTCCCCAATGGATTCTCCATATTTAAAGACTCCATATGCAATGGTGTCACACATTTGTTATGGACTTCTGGGAAGTAGGCAAAATATTGTGAGGAAATCCCCCTACATTTGTCAGTAAAGAAAATATCAATCCAGAAAGTTATTTTGCCTATCCAGAACTGCCATACTAGTTGTGTCAGGTAGTGATGTTGGGTTAGAAGACCCGGCTCACAATCAATGTTCCAATTCACCCCAAAGGTGTTCAGTAGGGTGGAGGTCAGAGTTCTTTCCAGGCTACTTCACACCAAACCATTCAACCTAAGTCACTGTGCAGCTGGCTTTGGACCCCCGAACTCAATAATTGGGAGTGCTGTGACATATTTTGACCATATGGTGTATTTCAGTATGTTGTGATTTTTGGCATGGTGACTTGAATACTAACTCTCCATGTCTAAGGCATTCTGTGGGCTAGAAGTGCCCTCCAGAATTTCCTGCGTGGTCCAGCTTTTATGACCATTTCCAAAACATGGTGGCCTCATCCTTCACCAATGAATTCTCCATATTTGATGAATCCATTTGCAATGGTGACACCTTTGTTATGGTCTTCTGGGAAGTAGGCAAAATATTGTGAGGCAATCCCCATACATTGGTCAGTAAAGGAATATAACAATCCATAAAGTTATTTTGCCTACCTAGAACCACAATATTAGTAGTGTCTGCCTGGTCCAGCTTTTACGACCATTACAAAACCATGACGGTCTCACTCTTCCCCAAAAGGAATTGCCACATTTGAGGAATCTATCTGCAATGGTGATTCCTTTATTACCTTCTTGAAAAGAGACAAAATTTTGTGGGGAAAGCTCCCTACATTGGGCATATAACAATCGAGAAAGTTATTCTGCCTACCAATGTCGGCAATATTAGTTGTGAACAGAGATGGCATTAATGAAGTAAAGACAGCGTCCCCAAGGTGCGCTGCCCTATAATTACAGGCGAACGCATATGATCATTCTGGAAGATTATTACGAACTTTGTGTTCTAATTACCAAAACAAGAACACGGTAACCTTAACTACAGCACGCAGTGATTGGATTAGAGACAGCCTAACGGACCTCACGCTAACGAGGTCAACTGGGACTGAAGATTTCCAAAAATAAATATCAAATTTAGCAGAAGAAAGTCCATTGTTATCAACCCTTTACTGGCTTACATGTAAATTTCACTTGGAAATGGAAAAAGAAGCACGATGGCCACATTCTCTCACCTGACGTCCTAGAGTGGCGGGCCGCCCTCTCGCTCTCCAGCGGCGGAGGGGCAACACTCATTTGTTCAATGTGGTGGTTTTTCCAGCTCAGCGTCCGCTTACGGCGGCGTAAGGTTGGCTTTTCTCTTCCGCCCAACTCCTCCACGCAGGACTGTTCAAACTTGACGACCGCATCGGCTGAGATGGTAGAAAGGAAATAAAAAATGTGAGTCAACAGGACAACACTAGTGCAGATAAAGACGGGGGGTCGTAGACAGACCATTAAAGTGTTCTCCTACTTTCTCTATAAATGTATCTAATCTACTCCCCAGGAAACTGCTACATGCACAGACAAAATATTCTGCTCAGCCAGTCCTGTGATTCATGCATCCCTTTGAGGCAGCAGAGCTAGTCCCTGGACTTTCTTGTAGACCAGACTTTCTCAACCTTTTTACCCCGGAGGAACCATTAATATAATTTTGAAGTCTCAGGGAACCCCTGCTTTATTTAATGGTGAAATAGCATGAGAAGTAAGCTGCTGAATGTTTTAAATAATATAATACAGAATATGACAAACCTAGAAATATTTGATACCTAGAACCAATCATTTTTCAATGCTCCCTTGCTCTATATGTCAATAATAATCATGAAAAAAATAGCAAAGTCCAGAAAATAAACACAAACTGTGAAAATGATAGTGTAGCCTTCTATCATATTAGTCATCAGTGAAAAAGTATCCTTTCACTTAGTGATCAGAGGTGAAATGCGCCCTTACGTTGGTGGTCAATGGATAAATGCCTCCAGCCCCCAGCCTACATAGGTGGTCAGTGCTGAAATATCACCCTTACATTGATCGTCAGTGGAGAAATGCCCCCCTACATTGGTAGTTAGTGGAGAAATCCTTCCTTAGTGGAGAAATGCCCCTCTACATTGGTGGGGAGTGGGGGAAATGACCCTTACATTGATGGTCAGTGAAGAAATGCCCCTCTACATTGGTGACCAGTGGAAAAAAGCCCCCCATACACTGGTGGTCAGTGGAGACATGCCCCCCCCCCCCCCCACATTGGTCAGTGGAGAAATGCCCCCTACATGTGGTCAGTGGAGAAATGCCTCCCTATGTCAGTGATTTATGGAGAACTGCCTCCCTACAATGGTGATCAGTGGAGAAATGCCCCCTTACATTGGTGATCATTGGAGAAATGTCCCTACATTGGTGCTCATAGGTGAAATACCCTTTACATGGGTGATCATTGGAGAAATGCCCCCTTAATTTGGTGATCATTGGAGAAATATCCCTACATTGGTGCTCATTGGAGAAATACACTTTACATTGGTGATCATTGGAGAAATGCCCCCTTACATTGCTGATCATTGGAGAAATGCCCCTACATTGGTGCTCATTGGAGAAAAATCCTTTACATTGGTGATCATTGGAGAAATGCCCCCTTATATTGGTGATCATTGGAGAAATGTCCCTCACATTTATAGTCAGTGGAGAAATGCCCCCTTACTTTGGTGTTCATTGGAGAAATGTCCCTACGTTGGTGCTTATAGGAGAAATGCCCCCTTACATTGGTGCTCATTGGAGAAATGCCCCCTTACCTTGGTAAACATTGGAGAAATGCCCCTTATATTGGTGATCATTGGAGAAATGCCCCTCACATTGATAGTCAGTGGAGAAATGCCCCGTTACTTTGGTGTTCATTGGAGAAATGCCCCTACGTTGGTGCTTATAGGAGAAATGCCCACTTACATTGGTGCTCATTGGAGAAATGCCCCCTTTACCTTGGTAAACATTGGAGAAATGCCCCTTATATCGGTGATCATTGGAGAAATACCCCTTACTTTGATAGTCAGTGGAAAAATGCCCCCTTATATTGGTGATCATTGGAGAAATGCCCCTTGCATTAATGGTCGGTGGAGTAATGCCCCTAACATTGATGGTCAGTGGAGAAATGCCCCCTTACATTGGTGGTCAGTGAAAAAAGCCACTTTGCACTGGTGATAGAGTGTAGATGTGGCCCCTTACATTGAACGTCAGTAGGAAATTGCCCCTTGCATTGCAAGTCATTGCAGGAGGGAGGACATTCTGTCATTGTTCACTGTTCATGGAATCCCTAGCTATCTCAGGAGGAACTCTGGTTGAGAAAGTGCATTGTTGACTATACTAAGCAACTCAGCCAGGTCCAAGACCCACCCCAGCCTGTGATTGTACAATGAAAGAGAAGCACCATGCTGATTAAGTCATCACTCTCTCCTCCGGTAAGCATGTTCACACTGTTAATGATAGGACTGTGCAAAGCTAATGAGCTCTGATTGGCCCAGTGTGCTGCCCCCTCTGCCTCAGTGTAGGAATTACAGGAGGCTTTTAAACCATTGATAAATCAACAATTAGTCTTCCATTTAATTTTTTATAATAAATAAAAGCCTAAAAATGGTGGTAAAAAAGTGTAATTATTTCAATAAACTTTGTAAAATAGTAGGTATATATGACAGCTCTAGTCCACATGGCTGACTTCAGATAAGGGCTCAGGGCTCACACAGCCCACACCCACTCCCCTTTCTCCCAGCTATGTTTACTAGCCGCCTACATCATTCCGCATGTAATATTTATATTTGCATTCGCACAAAAGGAACGTGGGCTCAGCGGGGGCCAGGATAACTTGCAGCACGGAACAAAAGCACCGCTAAATCCACTAATGGACATTAATAATACATCAAAGGCTTGACATTCCTGAGCTCGGCAATACCTGCAATGGCTGGAGTGTTTACACTTAACACAACCAATCTGGGAACCTGCAGAGAGCAATGACTGTTTTCTCTTATGCTGAAGTTAAAAACCTTCTTCGAAACGCCAATGTCGGCAGCTAGTATGAATACCTACCTATGTCACAGAAAAGGAGCCGAACCCTAGGCAAACAGCTAGATACACAGGTGAAATACTTAGAAGGGAGTGGATTTAACAGGCAAGGGATTTGTATTTCTGTCCATCAAGTCTTGAGGTTTAAACTGCTCAGCCACACAGCACATCCCTGTCTGGTAGGGCAGGAGACCTGATTTATTTCTGTTCGGTCTTGTCCCTCCCCAGCATGTGACTGAACTATGACTCTTTGACTCTCAGCTCCAGAATAAGGAAAAGTTACCATACATTTTTAACCCTCTTCCTCAAAAGCCCAGGTCATCCCGGACCAGCCCCCAACCTGTGACTGAACAGTGAAAAGAGGAGTAGCAGACCGACGAGCTCGTCTCGCTGTCACTCTGCTCTCTCCTCCTCCTGTACAGGGACTGCAAGAGGCTGATACCAAGTCAAATTCAGATCATTAAAATGCTTGCATTAAAAAAAAAAAACATTTAATGATATATTCTCTGTGACTTTTATATCCTTTATGACTATTGAGGAATATATTTAAATTCATATTTTTGGGATCGGAGTTCGGCGAAGTTTTGGTCTCTGTCAGATTTTTTTTTTATTGCTTTCTGTGTCCCCAGTGTTTAGTGACTACACAGGAAGTGAAGGGTAACTTTTCCAGTGGGGCTTCTACCCCTTACCTACCTCTGTTCAAAAATGTTTAGGTCGGGGTCCCACTTTCATACTCGCTGCATGGTCATGAATTCTGATGCACCTGTATGTACTTTCCAATATCCATTATTCCAGATGTAGGCAATTCTTTTTACATTGATGGGCGATCTCACTTAGGAGAGAAGGACTTCCATGGAAAATCCATTTGGCATCCATTACTTCCATTACCGAACAAATAAAGATCGGTACATGTGGGCCCCTCCCACTTCACTATTTTGCACAGCAATGTCCCCCATAGAGGAAGCTCGTGCTCACTGAGTCATCGGTCTTATAATGAAGGGGTAGTTTTTCCCCAACAGCTGTACAGTATTTCTATATAGGGGCTCTGATGTCACACAGGGGATGTCTTTTGGATTACTGTACTAGTCCACTAATTGGCTGACTCGCCAAGCTAACCCACGGTAGCAGTTTACTGATTGGCTGGGTGGCTGTACGTTCCCACTGTACCAGTTCACTGACTGATTGGGCCAACATAAGTTCCCACCGTACTAGTTCACTGACTGATTGGGCCCCCATGAGTTCCCACTGTACTAGTTCACTGACTGATTGGGCCACCATAAGTTCCCATTTTACCAGTTCACTGACTAATTGGGCCACCTTAAGTTCCCACTGTACCAGTTCATTGACTGGCTGGGGCCCTCTGTGATTCCAATGTACCAGTTCACTGACTGATTGGTTCCCACTGTACCCGTTCACTGGCTGGGTCACCCCATGTTTCCAATGCACCAGTTCACTGACTGATTGGGCCACCATGAGTTCCCTCTGTAACAGTTCATTGACAGACTGGGTCAACCTGAGTTTCCATTGTACCAGATCATTGACTGATTGGTTAGCCATGAGTTCCCACTGCACCAGTTCACTGATTAGATGACTCACCCTGTGTTTTCAATGTACCGCATTCACCAACTGACTGGTCACCACAAGTTCTCACTGTACCAGTTCATTGACTAGGTCACCCCGTATGTCCATTGTACCAATTTAATGACTGACTAAGCCACCATGAGTTTCCACTGTACCAGTTCACTAACTAGCTGGGTCTCCCCATGTTTCCAGTATACCGGTTCACGGACTGAATGGGTCAATATGAGTTCCCACTGTAACTGTTAACCAATTGGCTGGGTCTCCACAAGTTCTGTAAAATCTCATCTCCAGTCTGGTGCTTGCCTTCATAAAGCCATCAATGGGTATGAGCACACCACAGCTTACTGCCGGAATCAGTGGGTGATGAGGAAGCTTACCGAACTATTATTTTTGACCCACACAGTTTCTACCCTTAAATTGTCAACAGCCTTCTGACAACTTAGAAAATGACTTTAGATGCTGAACTTCATAAAACTTCTCTGCAGACGGCCAAGTGGCTTACCTAGAAGAGAAAAGTGCTCCTCCATCCCACTCCAGGAGTTCTTCTCGATGATCGCCCGTACCAGGCTCCAAGGCTGTTTTCGGTAACAGATCTCTGAGGACACCCTAAGGATGTACAGAAAGTAATGAGTATTGTGGACACCAAACTAGTCTAAAGGTGGAAACAAGAACATCGTCGATCAATCAACTCAAAAGTGGCCTTCAACAAAATGGTGGCCTTTTGCGCACAGACACCGACTCCCTGTGGCATAAATGTGAATAAGAAGAGTAAAAGAGGCCTCTATGATTGAAGCCCTAAAAAGGGACGAAATGCGTCTCAAGAGTTCTCTACCGTTGACACTGATGCAACAGGAAGTTGAAGTCTACTGGAGCCTGACAAGCCGATTCTGGTGTTGCACCAGTCTTCCCACATGCTGATCCACAGGTGGGGGGGGGTATTCAAGCGGTACTATTTTCTTTGTTTTGGGCACTCAAAAGTGGAATTTCAGTAACAAGGGAAGATCGCTGGGCTGATGTGGGCACCCCTCTAAGTTATTTCCTGCCTCTGTTCCTACTTCTGATGAACTCCTCTCCTTGAAAAAAAGGGAAAAGTGGGACTTTATATGAAGTATGTGGTTGCAAAGCAAAAGGTTGGTAAAAAAATAATATTTATTGGTACAAATAATATATAATATATACAATCCTTACATCTGTATCAAGGTACAATTGTACATAGTAATAGTATTAAATAAAATAAAATTCACACACATATTACAAAATAATACCTAGGTAATTACAACTATTATGTACAGTTGTACCTTGATGCAGACCTATGCAATGATTGTATATATTATATATTATATGTACCAATAAATATTTTTTTTTATACCAACTTATTGTTTTGCAACCACATACTTCATATAAAGTCCCACTTCCCCATTTTTCCCTTTTGTTCACATTAACAGGGATGGAGGCATATGACTAGGACACTGCCTCATATAAAGTTCCAAACTTTTCTTTTTTTTATAGAACTCCTCTCCTTGTCACCCTGCTCTTTCCACCTATCAGCATGTTCCTTGTTAGCACATGAGCACTGAAGCAACTAAATCAATCCTTCTGCTGCTTCCTCCCTCTCCTGGTCTGAGCTCTGCTGCACAGGGACTGGTACCTGAGGCTGATACCAAGTCAAAGTCAGGTGATGATACATGTCACTCTCAAAGGGAAAAAGGAAAAGAGGACGCATCGGCCTTGCGCATTACCTTTGCGACACTTTAATGAATTAAAAGTTAAAAATGCATACTCACAAACGAGTGATAAAATCAAGCAATTTGTATAAAGTCCATCATTTTCATCACCCAGCAAGATCTGCCGGCCAGTAACAATGGTGGGATATAGAGTCCAAAGGAACTGACGCGTTTCGAGGGGCGTCCCCACTTCTTCAGAGCTCTAAAGAGGAGGGGACACTCCTTGGAAACGTGTCAGTTTTTTTGGACTCTCTTTTTTTGAATCTCTTGAGCGCAGGAGGACAGTGGAACCTCTGACTGCAAGTAACGCGGTTAACGAGCGTTTCGCAATACGAGCTATTTTTAAAAAAAATCCTGACTGTTGTCTCGCAAAATGAGCAGGATTTAAGCCACTGTGGTGTGCACTACTGCATTTGGCCAGAGGTGCGGGGGCACCGGTGACACTTGGAGCCACTCGGAGCCGTTCGGAGATGTTCGGAAATACTCGGAAATACTCAGAAAAACTCAGTTCCAGAGTGTTTCCCAGCCTTTTCGAGTGCATCCGAGTCGTCTCCTAATATTTCCGAGTCTCTCCGGTGCCCCCTCACCTCTGGCCACATGTGGTATTGCATGCAATACAAGTCAATGTGAAACTCGATTTGATATGCGAGTGCTTTGGATTACAAGCATTCTCCTGGAACGGATTATGCTCGTAATCCAAGGTTCCACTGTATTTGTTTTTTCTTCATGCCGATACAGGCGATACATTTTTAATCCTCTTTCCCAGAGCCCAGGTCCTCCTGGACCTGCCCCCAACCTGTGACTGGAGAGTGAAAGGAGAAGCAGCAGACTGACTGTCTGATTCACTCTGCTATCTCCTCCTATCAGTATGTTTTTCTCTCTTCCTGTTCAGGAACACTCAGGCAGGGGCGTTGCTAGGTCTACAAAAGATCTGGGGCTAGAGCCCATAGGAGCGTAGTAAAGAAAGTCATACACTTGGGTGGGCATACACATGTATATAGAGTAATATACATGTGTGTGTATATATCCCCAGAGAGCCCCCCACTTACATCAGGGTCTCCAAAGAGCCCCCCTTACCTCAGGGTTCCCAGAGAGCCCCCCCTTACTACAGGGTCCTCAGAGAGCTTCCTCCTTACATCAGAGTCCCCAAGGAGCCTCCCCCTTGCATCAGGGTCCCCAGAGAGCCCCCCACTTACATCAGGGTTCCCAGAGAGCCCCCCTTACATTAGGGTCCCCAGAGAGCCTACCCCTTAAATCAGGGTCCCCAGAGAGCCTCCCGCTTGCATCAGGGTCCCCAGAGAGCCCCCCACTTACATCAGGGTCCCCAGAGAACCTTCCCTCCCCTTGGGGACCCCTGCAGAGACTCGGGGCTATGGGCCCCAGATTTGGGGCTATAGCCCCAAAAGCCACCCCCTAGCGACGCCACTGCTCATAGGTCTTGTCCCTCCCCAGCATGTGACTGGACAATGACTCTCTAACTCTCAGCTCCAAAGTTGTCCTCAGACAAAATAAGGAAAAGCAAACAAACATTTTCAATCCACTTCCTCAGAGCACAGGTCATCCCGGATGCACCCCCGACCTGTAACTGAACAGTGAATGGAGAAGCAGCAGACTGACAAGCTTGTCCCACTATCACTCTGCTCTCTCCTCCTATTAGCAAGTTCACTGTAATTCAGCACACCCGATTGGCTCTTTCTGCTGCTTCTCCCTCTCCCGATCTGAGCGCTGCTGTACAGCGACTGCAAGAGGCTGATACCAAGTCAAAGTCAGGTACTGATACATGTGATGATAAATTAATGAGCTACATTTATTTGTGTGCTTTATACCTGCCAGGAGTTTGGCTTTAACCAATAGCAAGTAACTATGTGAGAAAGAAGAAATAAAACTTATTGTTGAATTATGAGAAGAATTATCATTTAAATGTTATCACTGTGCAAAACAACTATTTCTGGCAGGTGGGGGAGCATTATCTGGCATTTGTAACGAAAGATATTTTAGCTGTTAGAGATGATGAATATGATACGTAGGTGGCGGGATAAAAGACATCAGTCTGTCACAATCCTGGTAGCTCGGAGTGAAAGGGGGGAGGGGGGGGGTTCTTATAATGAGCTGTCAGCCGCTGCGGAGGACAGCAGCTGAGCGGGATCCGCGATGATTAAGCATAGGGCTGGTGTGCTGCACAGTGGGCTCTCTTCTAGCCATCAGGAGTGTTGGCGAAATGCGTAGGCGGAAGTGACTCATGAGTGGGTACCTGAGACGAGCTTTATTCTTGGCCACGCTGAAGATGCAGTACCGATGAGCCGTGTAAAAATAATCCTGGTAGGGGATGCCCTGCGTTATGACTTGGGTGTCTAGGACATACACCGAACCCTTCAGATTGTAGAGAGTCTGCCAGACAAAAGAAAAATGGAGATTGAAAAAGAGCAAATAAATATTTTAACATTTGGTTTTTTTTTTAGAATAACCCAAAAGTTTACAAAATTTGCTGTCCAGTCACTAGGGTCGTCAGTTCCAATCCCAACCATGACAATACCTGCCTGGAGTTTGCATGTTCTCCCTGTGCCTGCGTGGGTTTCCTCCGGGTACTCCGGTTTCCTCCCACACTCCAAAGACATGCTGGTAGGGTAATAGGCTCCTGTCTAAATTGGCCCTAGCATGTGTATTAGGGATGCACCGATACCATTTTTTTTAGTACTCGCCGATACCAATTACCGATACCTACCGCAACTGTTTTGTTTTAAAGTGGGGTTCCACCCAAAAAAACAAAAATACCTGAAAAATTCTAAAAAAAAACCCCAAAAAAATTTGGATATTTTTTTTTTTTTTACTCACCTCTAAATGCCTGTTGCTAGGTGGTCCCTCGTAGTCTGCCTCTTCCTTTGCCTGGGCTGGTGACATCACTTCCCCCTCGGCACAGGAAGGGCTCGGCTCTGCTCCCTCCCTCCTGTCAATCATCATTACAGGTCCCAGGTGATTGAGCGGCCAATCACGGCGCGCGGCGCCGCTCGCGCATGCGCAGTGGGTGCCAGGCTGTGAAGCCACAGCCCAGCGCCCACAGTTGAAATGCCGGCGCCGACGAGCGGAGGGGGGGGATGAGCGGGGCTTCGATCCCCCGCATCGCTGGACCCTGGGACAGGTAAGTGTCCAATTAAAAGTCAGCAGCTGCAGTATTTGTAGCTGCTGACTTTTAATTATTTTTTTTTAATGGACCCCCTGGGCGCAACTCCTCTTTAAAGTGGAGGGCCACCCTGAAAAAAAAAATGCACCAAAAATCCTAAAAATAAAAAATAAAAAAAAAAAACATTTGAAAAAAAAAAAAAAATGTAAACTTACCTGAACCCTTGTTGCTAGGCAGTCTTCCTAATCTGCCTCTTCCTATTCCGCGGCGTGCCCTGCTCCCCGGTGAGCGGCCCCCGTTGCCTTTTGGGAACTGTGCGTGTTCCCAGAAAACCACGGGGCCACTCACAGAGTGCCACTTGCGCGTGCGCAGTAGGAAACTGGCAGTGAAGCCGCAAGGCTCCACTGCCTGTTTCCCTTAATTAGGATGGCGGTGCCCGGACCTGAGAGCCGAGGGACGGGGCGGCCTCGGGGCGGCCGACATCGCGGGGACCCAGGACAGGTAAGTCTACTTATTTAAAGTCAGCAGCTACAGAGTTTGTAGCTGCTGACTTTAAAAAAAAAAAAATTTTCGCTGGCCGGAATTCCGCTTTAACTTCAGCTTTCAGCAATGGTACAAAGCACTGAAAAGTTATTTACAAATGAAATAAATTGATTTTTTTTTTTTTTTTAATTTAGGGCTTTTTCAATATGAAATGTGTAAATATATAATAATATATATGTGTAAAAATAGTCTCTAACAAAGCAAACAAAAAAAAAAAAAGTTTGAATTGTTTATCGTTTATAAAATGGACGTGAAAAAAAAAAAAGCAGGAAAATAATAATTAAAGGGAGGAGAATAGGGAGTTAATTAAGGCTGATTAGAGTAATTATTAAGGGGTTAAACAGAGGAACATTTGTTCATCGCTTTGATCTGCAGATGAAGAAACAGAAAAATACAAAAAGAAACAGTGTTTCTTTTTATGTTAGTGTTTTAGGGCTGAGCAATGTTGTTAATAAACATTGCCGGCTGCTTTTTTTTTTTTTTTTTGACAGCTCCAATTACCGGACTTCTTTAACACAGGGGAGACCCCACTGACCGCTCAAAGAACCGAGCCTGAAAGTATCGGTGCAACCCTAATGTGTATGTATGAATGTGAGTTAGGGACCTTAGGTTGTAAGCTCCTTGGGGGCAGGGATTGATGTGAATATACAATATATATGTAAAGCGTTGGATAAATTGACAGCGCTATATAAGTACCGTAACAAAAAAAAAAAAAAAGTCAACCAGTCAAGCAGGAAGGAAGCAGGAAGAAGGAGGGAACTTTGACCTTGTTGCTTGGTCAGGCAAAATTTGGCAGCAACATGCCAACACACAAGGACCCGCATCCATGTGGCGCGTTCTAAAAGTGAATATTGTGACATAGTGTCCTGGATTCAGATACTCACCTGCCCAGGGGATCCAACGTTGCTCTGATGCGATCCACTGATCAGGTGCAGCAGCCCGGACCCCATACCACCGCCTTGGTCCTCCTTAGTCATTAGAAGCCAGCTTATCTCTTCTTGGTCAAGCCAACCATTCCTTTCTGCTTTTTAGAAGGCCAGTAGAGTCTGGGTCAAAGATGGAACTTTGACCTTATTCCTTGCCCAGACATTTCCCAGCAACATGTCAACACAGGGACCCGCATCAATGTGGCACATTCTAAAAGTGCTTATCATGACATTGTTCTAAGGAGCAGGGCCCTCTGATTCCTACTGTACCAAATTATATTGTATTTGTACTGTCTACCCTCAAGTTGTAAAGCGCTACGTAAACTGTTGGCGCTATATAAATACTGTATAATAATAATAATTGTTTAAAAAGAACTTCAGTTTCTCCTCTATTTTTTTTTTTTAGCTCCACCTGTCGTGCAGCATTGTCCTCGATTTAGATACTCACCTGCCCAGGGGATCCAACGTTGCCCTGATGCGATCCACTGATCAGGTGCAGCAGCCCAGGCCCCACACCACCGCCTTGGTCCTCCTTAGTCATTAGAAGCCAGCTTATCTCTTCTTGGTCAAGCCAACCATTCCTTTCTGCTTTTTAGAAGGCCAGTAGAGTCTGGGTCAAAGATGGAACTTTGACCTTATTCCTTGCCCACACAACATTTCCCAGCAACATGTCAACACAGGGACCCGCATCCATGTGGCACATTCTCAAAGTCCTCATCATGACATTGTTTAAAAAGAACTTCAGTTTCTCCTCTAATTTTTTTTTTAGCTCCACCTGTCGTGCAGCATTGTCCTGGATTCAGATACTCACCTGCCCAGGGGATCCAACGTTGCATTGATGCGATCCACTGATCAGGTGCAGCGGCCCAGGCCCCACCTCACCCCCTTGGTCCTCCTTAGTCATTAGAAGCCAGCTTGTCCCATCTTGGTCAACTCAACCATTTTTTCCTGCTTTTTAGAAGGCCAGTAGAGTCTGGGTCAAAGATGGAACTTTAACCTTATTCCTTGACCAGACAACATTTCCCAGCAACATGTCAACACAGGGACCCGCATCCAGGCATCCGGCCTCTGATGATGACCACAGCTCCACCCACCAGCCGCTGTTAATGCCTTCTATTTGACATGGAATCCCAAGAGGCTGAGGCAGCAGGGACACATCATTCTCATTCTATATGGGGAATTATTTTTGACTTTCATGCTTTGCTTCTTGGTGACAGCTGGTGTACATCCCCGTCCGGCTGTCTTAGGCGGTGGTTAAGCGGTGGTAAAAATACAGCTCAGCCCCCTGTTTTTAGAAACCCCCTCCCACCCCAACTGCAAGTGTAGACTAACCCTTAGGGAGAACTGCAAAGTGGACCTGTTGATTTGCTTTTTTTGGGCATTAAGGTGTTAGCATTGGCTTTGGCATATATAAGAGCAGAATAAACGGGGAGAAGAGGGGTGGGGACTTGAGAAAAGCCGGTGCACGCTTGGTTGCTTCCTCTATTTAATTTAACAGTCTAAAGGTTGTCATACCTGAGTCTCCACTGCAGGAGCAGTTTTTGGTCCCAGAGGATTATTAATAGGAATGGTATAATTGAGAACACGGGTTTGTCTTCCGCTGCTGTCCCTTTCCCAGGGGTTCACTATGACATCTGTGAAGATGAAGAGGAAATAATCAGGTGCTGCGGGACGAACGTAACAAACTGATGGTGACACCACTTATGCCCCGTACACACGGTTGGATTTTCCGATGGAAAATGTGTGATAGGACCTTGTTGTCGGAAATTCCGACCGTGTGTAGGCTCCATCACACATTTTCCATCGGATTTTCCGACACACAACGTTTGAGAGCAGGCTATAAAATTTTCCGACAACAAAATCCGTTGTCGGAAATTCCGATCGTGTGTACACAAATCCGACGCACAAAGTGCCACGCATGCTCAGAATAAATAAAGAGATGAAAGCTATTGGCCACTGCCCCGTTTATAGTCCCGACGTACGTGTTTTACGTCACCGCGTTCAGAATGATCGGATTTTCCGACAACTTTGTGTGACTGTGTGTATGCAAGACAAGTTTGAGCCAACATCCGTCGGAAAAAATCCTAGGATTTTGTTGTCGGAATGTCCGATCAATGTCCGACCGTGTGTACGGGGCATTACTGTTTAACAATAATGCTAATTTGCATAGCTAAAAAAATGTTATATACATTTCTAAGGATTTAGTACCTCGTTTTATTAAAGAAATACTTTATTGTGTTTTTATTATAGAATGACAAATGGGCAAAAATTTTTTAAATTTTGTTATTATGCATCAATACTACATATTTGTTATGCATTAATAATGCAACTGTATTTGACAATTACACTATTAGATGGTACTGCAGCTGAACTTTGCAGCCTGAAGGTGGCAGTGTACCTCTGCAGGTTGAAGGATTTCATGTTTTCATTACTGAAGCTAACAGGCAACACGTGCCAAAGCTGACGTAGTGATCATATTACTGGGAACCACTCTGACCGGCCAGCTGTTGGCTTTAAAAGGGGAGGATGTTTATTATTGTATTGTATCCCCGACATGGGGCATCATGGGGGGGGGGGGAGAAGGGGTTAAACTACCCTGGTAAAGGAAGCTGGGACTCCAACTGAAAAAAGACCCAGGGTCTTTCCATATATATATATATATATATATATATATATATATATAAAGCTGTATTCACTAAGCTATGGGGACTCTGATGTAAAGGGAGGGGCTATGATGGGGACACTGAAGTAACTGGGATTCTGATGTTAAGGGGCTCTGATATAAGGTGGAACTCTGATGGGGACTCTGGTGTTAAAGGGCTCTAATGGGGACCCTGATGTAAGGGGGGACACTGTTGGGGACACTGATGTAAGAGGGTACGCTGATAGAGACTCTGATGCAAGAGGAAGTGTGATGGGAACTTTGATTATGACTCTGATGCTAAGGAGCTCTGATGGGGACCCTAATGTAAGTGAGGAGTCATTTGGAGACATTGATGTAAGGGGGTACTCTGAAGGAAGTTCTGATGTAAGGGGATGTTATTGGAGACTCTAATGTAAAAGGAACTTTGACGGGGACTTTGATGGTGACTCTAATTTTAAGGGGCTCTGTTGGGTACACTGATGTGAGGGGGGACTCTGTTGGGGATACTGGTGTTAGTGGAACTTTGTAGGGGACTGTGATTTTAAAGGGTTCTAATGGGGACCCTGATCTAAGGGGGGACTCTGTTGGGGATACTGATGTAAGGGGCTACTCTGATGTAAGAGGAAGATTGATGGGGACTTTGATTATGACTCTGATGTTAAGAGGTTTCGATAGGGATTCTGATGTAAGGGGGGAGTGAAGAACACTCTGATGTAAGGGGACATTAATGGAGACTGTGATGTAAAAGGAACTTTGATGGGGACTTTGATCTTAATGGGCTCTGATGGGGACACTGATGTAAGGGGGAACTCCGTTGGGGACACTTATGTAAGGGGGAACTCTGTTGGGGACACTGGTGTAAGGGGGAACTCTGTTGGGGACACTGGTGTAAGGGGGAACTGTGTTGGGGACACTTGTGTAAATGGAACTCTGATGGGGACACTGATGTTAAAAGGCTCTATTCAGTGGTCTAATGGAGACTCTTTTGTTAGAGGAACTTTGATGGGAGCTTTGATTATGACTCTGATGTTAAGGGGACAATGATGTAGGAAGAAAAAAACTCTTGGAGACCCTTATGTAAGGGGGACTTCAATGGAGACTCTGATGTAAGGGGGACTTTGTTGGAGACAATAATGTAGGGAGAGAGAAATTCTTGGGGACCCTGATGCAAGGGGGACTTTTGATGGCGACTCTGATGTTAAGGGGCTCTTTTGGGGACAATGATATAGGGACCGGGAGAGAGAAACTTCTGGGGACCCTGATGTAAGGGGGACTTTTGATGGAGACTCTGATGTTAAGGGGCTCTGTTGGGGACAATGATGTAGGGAGAGAGAAACTCTTGGGGACCTTGATGTAAGGGGGACTTTTGATGGAGACTCTGATGTAAGGGGGGCTTTGTTGGGGACAGTGATGTAGAGAGTGAAACTCTTGGGGACCTTGATGTAAGGGGGACTTTAATGGAGACTCTGATGTAAAGGGGACTTTGTTGAGGATGAGGATGTAGGGAGAGAGAAACTCTTGGCAACCCTGATATAAGGGGAACTTTGTTGGGGACAATGATGTAGGGAGAGAAAAACTCTTGAGGACCCTGATGTAAGGGGGGCTTCGATGGAGACTGTGAAGTAAGGGGGACTTTTTTGGGAACGATGATGTAGGGAGAGAAACTCTTGAGGACCCTGATGTAAGGGGAGCTTCAATGGAGACTCTGATGTAAAGGGGACTTTGTTGGGGACAATGATGTAGGCAGAGAGAAACTCTTGGGGACCTTGATGTAAGGGGGACTTTGATGGAGACTCTGATGTAAAGGGGACTTTGTTGAGGATGAGAATGTAGGGAGAGAGAAACTCTTGGCGACCCTGATGGAAGGGGGACTTTGATGGAGACTGTGATGTAAGGGGGACTTTGTTGGGGACAATTATGTAGGCAGAGAGAAACTCTTGGGGACCTTGATGGAAGGGGGACTTCGATGGAGACTCTGATGTAAGGGGACTTTGTTGGGGACGATGATGTAGAGAGAGAAACTGAGGACCCTGATGTAAGGGGGCTTCGATGGAGACTCTGATGTAAGGGGGAATTTGTTGGGGATGATGATGTAGGGAGAGAGAAACTCTTGGGGACCTTGATGTAAGGGGGACTTCGATGGAGACTCTGATGTAAGGGGGACTTTGTTGGGGACAATGATGTAGGCGGAGAGAAACTTTTGGGGACCTTGATGTAAGGGAGGGACTTGATGATGGAGGTTCTAATATAAGGTGGATCTCTGATGGGAACTTTGATGTAAGGGGGGAACTTCCATGGGGAATTTTTTTCAGCCCACAAATATTTATAAAAGGGTAAAAAGGTCCTCGTACTGAAAAGTTTTGAGACCTCTGCACTAACCTACAAAGATAGTAGCCATTTGGCATTACAGCTATTATTTCTGTAATGAGAGCCAATGAGATCTTAAAATAACAGTTACATGGCTGAAAACAATAATTGGATGGCAAATAGTATATTGTTGTAGTTTAGTGAATTGAGTCTATAATATACTATTGCCGTATACTTTGCACAATGTCATCGACCCAATATGGCCATATTGGGTCATTGATGTCACCAGCATCCCTGCCCCTCTGTAACGTGTGGCTAAAGGGTGGGTAATTCTCTGGCCGCAGCTGATTGGGCCGGCAGCCTGCTATCATGTGACAGCTCCTCGTGGGTTTGGCCTGAACCTTTTTAAAACCTCTTTTAGGTTTTTTACTGTCTGGAACTTCACCTTCTCCGCTTGTTAATTGTCTGGGACAGTGGTGGAAAATTCGAAATTTAACAGGTGTCACCATAACAGGAAGGAAATTAATTAAATAATCCAATGGGGACACCTGTATGAGTGACAACTGTCGGGGGGGGGGACAGGCAATGGAGGGGCTTCTGACCTGTGAACTTTCTGTGCTCCATGAATTCACTCATGAATCTCGTGTCGGAGGCCAGAGCGTGTTGCAGGCGATCTGCGCTAACGTGGTACACGGCGTTAATGTGAAGCCTGCCTGGCAAGTCCGAAGAAATGGCATCTTTAGAGACTCCGCCGGCATCTGAAAAGGATAAACAACATAGAAATACTTAGAAAAGGAAGTCCGTTTTACTGGTAAAGACAATAGTATGCAGAAGAACAAAAAAAAAAAAAAAATGAATCTGATATTTTATCTGCCGTACAATTACACTACACAAAGTGTTTAAAACTGCCTATATAAAGATATTCCTATATCCATTACTGGGCTTGAGTTGAGTAGAACTAGGAGTACTTACAAAGGTGCTTTTGGATGTTTGTTCCCATGGGGGAGAAGAGAAATGCAGCTTGTGGTCCTTGGGAGCAGGGCAATAGGCCATGTAATTTTTTGGATGGGAAGGAAGAGAGCCTGTAGTCTTTAGGGCAGAGCAGTTCCTAGCACCAAGTGGCCCCGAGCTATGGGGCCCCAAAGTCAGTTCGGAAAATGTCATTCTCTGCTGCAGAAAAGTGCTTAACATTTTCTGAACCGATTTTTGGGGCCCTGTATCTCGGGGCCACTTAGTGCTAGGAACCCCAGCTTTGGATATATTGTGGTGCTAGTTCCACTGGCTTTGTACACCACATTTGGGGTTCCTAGCACTAAGTGGCCCTGAGATACGGGGCCCCAAAGTCGGTCAACTGTGTTCATCTGCAGCAATGTCATTTCGGGACCCTTTGGATCCAGAGACCCCAAATTTTGGCTGCAGCTAGGGGGCATCTAGGAACCCTTAACTACCGAGTTTCAAGTTCGGAAGAACTATGGCTGCAAATGGGCACAGTGAGGCTGCAAATGGGCACAGTGAGGCTGCAAATGGGCACAGTGAGGCTGCAAATGGGCATTGTTGACCCTCTTTTCCACTTACAGTAGCTGCGCATTTCTCACCCTAGGCTTATACTCGGGTCAATAAGTTTTTCCAGTTTTTTGTGGTAAAATTAGGTGCCGTGGCTTATATTCGGGTCGACTTATACTCGAGTATATACAGTAATTTTCAAAAAAGAAAATGTAAATAACTCCGTCTTCCTCTCTTAACCACTTCCCACCTGGCTTATAGCGGATTGACGTCCGGGAAATGGTTTCGTTATCCTGACTGGGCGTCATGTGACGTCCAGCAGGATAACATTTTGCTGCGCGCCCACGGGGGGGGGGGGGGGGGGGGCGCGCATCACGACGATCGGTGGAGCGGTGTGTCAGCCTGACACACCGCTACACCGATCTTGGTAAAGAGCCTCCGGCGGAGGCTCTTTACCACGTGATCAGCCGTGTCCAATCATGGCTGATTACCATGTCAATAGAAAGAGCCGTTAATCGGCTTTTCCTCACTCGCGTCTTTAGAAGAGAGCCGATCGGTGGTTCTCCTGACAGGGGGGGTCTGCGCTGATTGTTTATCAGTGCAGCCCCCCCTCAGATCACCAAACTGGACCACCAGGGATCGCCACTAGGAACACCAGGGAAGGGGCAAGATGTGGATGGCCAGGTATGTATCCGATGGCCATCCACATGTGCCCAATGTGCCCAATATGTGCCAATCAGTGCCCACAAATGGGCACTGATTGGCACCAGTATGTTTCAGTAAGAGCCCTTGCACACTGGGGCGGGGGGCGGCGTCGGCGGTAAAACGCCGCTATTATTAGCGGCGTTTTACCGTCGGTATGCGGCCGCTAGCGGGGCGGTTTTACCCCCCGCTAGCGGCCAAGAAAGGGTTAAATACCACCGCAAAGCGCCTCTGCAGAGCGCCTCTGCAGAGGCGCTTTGCCGGCGGTATAGCTGCGCCGTCCCATTGATTTCAATGGGCAGGAGCGGTAAAGGAGCGGTATACACACCGCTCCTTCACCGCTCCGAAGATGCTGCTGGCAGGACTTTTTTTACCGTCCTGCCAGCGCATCGCTCCAGTGTGCAAGCCCTCGGGGCTTTCACACTGGAATGAAAGCAGCGGCACTTTCGGGGCGGTTTGCAGGCGCTATTATTAGCGCAATAGCGCCTGCAAACCGCCCCAGTGTGCAAGGGCTCTTATGCTCAGCAATGCCACCAATAAATGTTATCAGTGCCACCAATCAGTGTCATCAATGCCACCTGTCATAGCCCATCGGTGCCACCTGTCAGTGCCCATCTGTGCCCATCAGAGCCCACCTATCAGTGCCACCTATCAGTGCCACTCATAAGTACCCATCAGTGCCACCCATATGTACCAATTAATGCCACCTACGAGTGCCCATCAGTGCCGCCTATTAGTGCCCATCGGTGCCACCTATGAGTGCCCATCAGTGCCGCATACCAGTGCCACCTATCAGTGCCCATCAGTGCCACCCATCAGTGCCTATCAGTGCCACCTATCAGTGCCCATCATCAGTGCCCATCAGTGCCACCTCATTGGTGCCACCTCATCGGTGCCCATCAGTGCCGCCGTATCAGTGGCCGTCAGTGCAGCCATATCAGTGCCCGTCATTGAAGAAGAAAACTTACTTATTTACAAAAAATGTTAACAGAAACAAAGAAAAACTTGTTCTTTTTCAAAATTGTTGGTCTTTTTTTATTTTGTTGCGCAAAAAACAAAAACCGCAGAGGTGATCAAATACCACCAAAAGAAAGCTCTATTTGTGGGAACAAAATGATAAAAAATTTAGTTTGGGTACAGTGTAGCATGACCGCGCAATTGTCATTCAAATTGCGACAGCGCTGAAAGCTGAAGTATTGAAGTGGTTAAAGGGGGCTTAGGGGTACCGCTATGATTAATTTTTTTGCACATTGCTATTTTGCATGTTCTAATCCTCTTTGACAAGAGAGCATCTTGGAAGATCGTTCTGAAATGATCGCTGGTTATGCGCATGCAGACAGCGATGGTGATGCCCATGTAGACGGTTGGATGTTCCTCCTCTGAGCGCGGTTCAGCTACAGGCAGGGAAAGACATCCTCTCTACCCTCCCCAGCTGGCCTTGTTATCCGGCTCCAGATGTTTTGGACGATAACATAAATCACGGTGGGGAGATTAATCAGAGAGATGACATAAGCCCCGCCAAGACATCCTATTACCCAGACACCTGTGGGGCACCATACAAGCTGCTCTGCTCAATCTATTTACTGGGAGAAATGAGAACACGGCGAGAGCGGATATTAGCAGAGAAAATCTCTCGTTCGTACCAGAAAAAAAACTCTTCAGTCATTGGCCTTATATTGAAAAGCTGCTCATTCTGACCAGAAAAAAAAAAAAAGGAAGCTTTGGTGCTTCTCATCGGCTTCCCTCCCGAGGCTGCTGTGAGCTGCACTGTGTATGATTTTCATCTACTATCACAGCGATTCCAGCAGACGTCTTTCCTGCTCTGTACACACAGTGGCGCCCCAAGAGTGACCAACCAGCAAACAGTATAATTACACACAGTGCCTTGAAAAAGTATTCATACCCCTTGACATCTTCCGCATTTTGTCATGTTACCACCAAAAACGTAAACGTATTTTATTGAGATTTTATGTGATCGACCAACACAAAGTGGCACATAATTGTGAAGTGGAAGGAAAATGATAAATGGTTTTCCAAATTTCTACAGGTAAATATGTGAAAAGTGTGTGTGTGTGTGTGTGGGGGGGCATTTGTATTCATCCCCCTTTACTCTGATACCCCTAACTAAAATCTAGTGGAACCAATTGCCTTCAGAAATCACCTAATTAGTAAATAAAGTCCCCCTGTGTGTAATTTATTCTCAGTATAAATACAGCTGTTCTGTGAAGCCCTCAGAGGTTTGTTAGAGAACCTTAGTGAACAAACAGCATCATGAAGGTCAAGGAACACACCAGACAGGTCAGGGATAAAGTTGTGGAGAAGTATAAAGCAGAGTTAGGTTATAAAAAAATCTCCCAAGCTTTGAACATCTCACGGAGCTCTGTTCAATCCATCATCGGAAAATGGAAAGAGTATGGCACAACTGCAAACCTACCAAGACATGGCCGTCCACCTAAACTGACCGGCCGGGCAAGGAGAGCATTCATCAGAGAAGAGCCAAGAGGTCCATGGTAACTCTGGAGGAGCTGCAGAGATCCACAGCTCAGGTGGGAGAATCTGTCCACAGGACAACTATTAGTCGTGTTCTCCACAAATCTGCCCTTTATGGAAGAGTGACAAGAAGAAAGACATTGGTGACAGAAAGCCATAAGAAGTCCTGTTTGCAGTTTACGAGAAGCCATGTGGGGGACACAGCAAACATGTGGAAGAAGGTGCTCTGGTCAGATGAGACCAAAATTGACCACGCTAAGCATGAGAGCACAGCGTGGTCAGTTTTCTAGCTGTGCTGGGAAATTCAGCCTGCTCTCCTCCAACGATCAGACTTGTCCAAATGTTTTGCCTTTCATTTCTATTTTAACCACTTTACAATCACCTGCCTGCATTATACTGCTACATACTTTTGCTAATAGGTGCCCCTCATCCCATCTCAGAAAGTTGGGAAGTATTGTATATGTTAGGTTGTACTGTTACTTTATTACATTTTTTAGAAGCAACCTCTCTGGCAGAACCCCCCCCCTTGTTGCTCGCCCCCCCCCTTCTTTTTCTGACCTGCCGGATTGCATGCTGGGATAAAGGTCTAGTATGAATTTTAAGGGGGACTTTTTTTTTTTTTGGCGTGGGGTTCCCCTTAAAGTTCATACAAGACCCACTGGGCCTGGTATGGACTGGGGGGGGGGGGGGGGGGGCATGCCATTTTTTGTCTTTTTTATACTGCCAGCTGGCTATTGCAATCGCGAGTCAATTTGAATCGGGTTTTAAAAAATAAAAGACTGGAATTGATACATGTCCCCCAGGGCAGTACCTGGGCCCCCCATTCATGGCCAATAACGTATAGCATATAAGCCTTCAAATTGGGGACCTTTGATTTTTTTATGTTCGCGTCCCATAGACTTCAATGGAGTTTGCGGCTCGGGGGCCAAACTTTTTCCCCGATCGGGTTTTCTGATGCAAACCGAACCGGGGGGGGGGGGGGTGTTTGGCCCAACTCTATCTAAAATCATTTATTACACCAGTGCAGGACTGGAGAATCATGGGAGATTCCCACAGCCCAGTCCCCATGCTCTGGCTAATCAGTGCATTCCATAGAACGCTTGTGGTTACGCTAAATACAACAAGGCCGATAGAAACCGCTTAATGTGTTCTTGTAAGCACCGCAGTATATGTCAGAGCTATTACAAAATAATTATATAACGGAGGTGTAATTTTTATGTATGTCAGGGCTGTGGCGAGGAGTAAGTACATCTGAAACGAATAAATAATGTTCTCTCTAACGCCGGGGGGGGGGGGAAAGATGTCAGAGCGATCGAAATGAATAACAATAAGTATGTCTGACTCCTGCAAGTACGGTGTAAATGGTTCTGTCTCTATGTATAAAAGGCAGTGGCGGCTGGTGCTCAAAATTTTTTTGGGGGGGGCGCAAACAAACTGAAAAATTCTGAAAAAAAAAAAAACAGTTGCAGCCTCACTGTGCCCATCAAACGCTGTCACTGTACCAAACGCAGCCACTGTGCCACCAAACGCTGCCACTGTGCCATCAAACGCTGCCACTGTGCCCATAAAACGCTGCCACTGTGCCATCAAACGCAGCCACTGTACCAAACGCTGCCACTGTGCCCATCAAACGCTGCCACTGTGCCCATAAAACGCTGTCACTGTGCCATCAAACGCATCCACTGTACCAAACGCTGCCACTGTGCCCATCAAACGCTGCCACTGTGCCCATAAAACGCTGTCACTGTGCCATCAAACGCATCCACTGTACCAAACGCTGCCACTGTGCCCATCAAACGCTGCCACTGTGCCCATCAAACGCTGCCACTGTGCCCATAAAACGCTGTCACTGTGCCATCAAACGCATCCACTGTACCAAACGCTGCCACTGTGCCCATCAAACGCTGCCACTGTGCCCATAAAACGCTGTCACTGTGCCATCAAACGCATCCACTGTACCAAACGCTGCCACTGTGCCCATCAAACGCTGCCACTGTGCCCATCAAACGCTGCCACTGTGCCCATAAAACGCTGTCACTGTGCCATCAAACGCATCCACTGTACCAAACGCTGCCACTGTGCCCATCAAACACAGCCACTGTGCCCATCAAACGCAGCCACTTTGCCCATCAAACGCAGCCACTTTGCCCATCAAATGACGCCACTGTGCCCATCAAACGCAGCCACTGTGCCCATCAAACGCAGCCACTGTGCCATCAAACACAGCCACTTTGCCCATCAAACGCTACCACTGTGCCCATTAAACGCTGCCACTGTGCCCACCAAAGGCTGCCACTGTGCCCCAAATGTTGCCACTGTGCCCCAAAAGCTGCCACTGTGCCCCAAATGTTGCCACTGTGCCCCAAGTGCTGCCACTGTGCCCCCTGCCCGCACATACTTTGTCTCGGGTGGACAGCGGGTGATGGCGGCAGGCGGAGCGCGGTGAAGCTGTCCTCCATTTCTACCCCCACCCCAATGTCTTCTCTCGCCCGCTCCTCCTCTGCTATGATTGGATGCCTGATAAGCGTCCAATCAAAGCGCCTATCATTTCAGCCAATCAGATGACAGGTAACACAGACCCGGCAACCTGATTGGCTGCGAGGCGGTTCAATGTTAGCAAAGCGAATTCCTTTCGCTTTGCTAACATACAGCTGAGTGAGAAGCGAACGCACAGCGTTGCGCCCGCTTCTCACATTTTTGGGCGCCTATTAGAGCCTACGGCTCTAATCAGGTGCTTCCAAAAAACACCCCCGCCGGTGTAATTCAGATGCCCGGCGCCCAAAAATGGGCCGGGCACCTGAATAGGGGGTGTCAGAAGCGACCATAGATAGATTCATGCATCGCATGAATCTATCTATGGTGATTAAAGTGGTGCAGGAGGGGGGGGGGGCGCTCCTGCGCCCTTTATGGACGCACCGCCACTGATAAAAGGGCTCTGGGAAACATACCAGCTCTATGTTGTAAAAATATGAATTACATAGTATAACAATGTAATAATAATGTAACAAGGATAACAGTATTAGAAAAAAAAAAAATCATATATTTTTATATATAATTATATAGTATACATACATATTATATATATATATATATATATTATTGTTTAATTATTTTTAACTATTTTTTTATTACAGATCTGTGTTAACGCAATAATAACATTGATATAAAAAAATAATAATAAAATAAAGAAAAATATATAACAAAATAATCTAACATGGTTTATAATATTTCTATCATATAAAGTTATTTATTTATATTATTCAATAAAACAGCTGACAGCTGAATGTAAACAAAAGGGTGATCAATGGCTATATTTGGTCGATAATTTTAGGCAACACCCCGGCCCTTTGTTTACATTAACTTGTCAGCTGGGAATTTGTCATTGTCAGATCGTCTCGGCATTTGGTGTGTTTTTTTTCTTTCCTTGCTTCTTTTATTTATTTTTTGTAAAATATTTATTGAATTTTCTGCATATAAAAACAGAAACAGTCGAAAATGTGCAAGTATTTTATGTACAACGCTATAAAAGAGCAAGAAGAACAGTGAAACACATACTTTTTTTTTTTTTTTTTTTTTTAATGTGAGATTCCAGTAACCCCCTTCTCTCAGACCCCCACAACCACCAAGCCAAGGTTATGGGTAAGAGGCCCTTGCCATCTTCAACATTGGGACATAGTGCTTTGACATGGGGCAAGGTACCCTCGCCAGGCATGTGGCCTGATATGGTGCAGGGAGTGGGGGTATCACACACACATTTGCCCCCCCCCCCCCCCCCTTCCTGGTGAGCTACGATACATGCTCAGAAGAGGGTTTGGTATGGATTCTGGGGGTACTCACAATATTTTAGGAAGGGTTTGATATACATTTTCAGGGGGAACCTTATGCCTTTTTTTGGTATTTTTTAGCAGTTTTTGCTGTAGAATGTACTTCAGCAAATGTGACTTCTTTACTCACGTTCTTCACAGTGTATTTCCGTCATGAGGAATGACATACATTAAATGTTGCAGAGATTCATCTTATAATTGGAGGTCGACCGATATATCGGCTGATATTTGGCTTTTTTTAGTTAATCGGCATCGGCCGATTGTGCTGATAAAAAAAGCCGATTCAGCCGGACTTGCAAATGACTTCTGTAATAGAAGTCAATTGCAAGTTGTCTGAAGTTTTCTTCTCTCCTCCTCTGGGCAGCCAAGTCTGATAAGAAGATACATTTGTATCTCTTTCAGGTTCTTTTATCAATAGACTGAATTCCTGGAGAAGTTTTCAGTTTAACCATTTAAAGACTAAATCTTTTCTGACACTTGTTGCTTACAAGTAAAAATCCTGTATTTTCTGCTATAAAATCACTTAGAACCCCCAAACATTATATATATATATTTTTTTTAGCAGAGACCCTAGGGAATAAAATAGCGGTTGTTGCAATATTTTATGTCACACGGTATTTGCGCAGCGGTCTTTCAAACGCAATTTTTTAAAAAAAAATATACTAATGAAATTTTTTTAAAAAAGCAGTAAAGTTAGCCCATTTTTTTTCGTCCAAAAGTTTTGATTACCTGTTTTTGTGTATTTAATATTTAAGATATAGTTATTTTTTTTTAATCTAAATTCTACATACAAGTGAACTGATTGGAGGTTTGTTTTGTTTAATAAATGTTTAAATATAAAAAAATTTCTGTATCACTTAAGGCTGCTTTCACGCTGGAGCGGGCATGCGTTGACGGTAAAATGCTGTTAATTTTAGCGGCGCTTTACCGTCATTTTAGCGGCGCTATTCGGCTGCTAGCTGGGCGCTTATAACCCAGCTAGCGGCCGAAGAAGGGGTTAAATGCGCCCCTGAAGCGCTGCTGCCGAAACGCTTTGCAGGCGCTTCGGCAGCGGTGCGCATTCATTTCAATGGGCAGGAGTGGTGGAGGAGCGGTATACACCGCTCCAAAGATGCCGCTTGCAGGACTTTTTTCTAACATCCTGCCAGCGCATCGCCTCAGTGTGAAAGCACTCGAGCTTTCACGCAGACTGCAGGGGAGCCGTTTTACAGGCGCTGTTTTTAGCCCAAAAGCGCCTGAAAAACGCCCCAGTGTGAAAGGGGTCTAACTGTTAGATTTTATGAGATGAAGGGAAAAAAAAAAATCGGCCTAATATATCGGCCCTAAAAAATCAGCATCATATATCGCCCATCGGCCACCGCGATTTCTAAATATCGGCTTTGGCATCGGCCAGAGAAAAACCCATATCGGTCGACCTCTACTTATAATAATAATAGACAATGTGGGACGGTGATGAGAACATTATATTGCATGATCTGTACGCTTTTTTAGGCAACACAACTGCTCATGGTACAATAGAAACCAGTGAATTAAACATAACAGATTGCAGCACTGACCCTCATCCTGGGTGGAGCTCGGGCTGGAGTTGTTGCTCAGGTCGGTGGGCAGATCTTCACTGGGCATGCGGTCCAAGGTAGGCATGGAGTCCAGCAATCCCGTCCCGGCCATCTCTGAGAGGGGGGTCACCGTCTGGCTTGAGGAACCGTCCAGCTGAGAATCCGACAAGGCGTCCGACTGTCCGGTCAAATCCTCTGCTGGCTGAAAGTAAGCACCGTCACTGGGTGGAAAAAACTGCCACCGACCACATATCGTCACTAATGATTAAAGGCAATGTGTAGCAGTTTTGTGCATCTTTTCTTTATTTGATACAGTCAAAAATAAAAAGAATATACATTTCTTACAGAGTATGTTTTTTTTTTTTTGCCTGAATATTATGCATTATCCTTTTTAGCCAGCAGATGGAGCTTTCACCTACTTTCCCATGGTTTCCAGGCTTCCCTTTGCCCCTGTTGTAAAATACCACTTGTGGGATCTGGGGGGCTTCCAGATTCTGATAAGCCCGCAGACCCCCACAACCGCCAGCCAGGGTTGTTGTGGGGATGAGGCACTCAAGATGGGTGCTTTGGGGTGGGGGGGCCACTTGCCCCAGAAGCACCCCCCCCCATGTTGAGGGCATGTGGCCTGGTATAATTCAGAAGGGGGGGGGACGCTCGCTTGTCCCCCCTCTTTGCTGACCTGCCAGGCTGCATGGTGGGATAAGGGTCTGGTATGGATTTTTTTTGGGGGGGGGGGGTTTATTTTGGCGTGGAGTTCCCCTTAGAATCCATACCAGACCCGAAGGGCCTGGTATGGACTGGGGAGACCCCACAACGTTTCCTTTGGGAATTTTCTATTGCCGGCATTGTTTTGTTTAAATTTCAGCTGTCGTTGTTAAGGATGCGGCGACTGGTTCTTCACACAGAATTTGAATCAGTTGCTCATTTTTCTACCAATACGAATTCAAATTGTTCTTAAAATTTGGAATTAGTTAGAAAATGGATAAACAAAACAAATTTTAACGAATTTCAATGAAATTCATTGCTATTGCATTCGGAGATTCAGATTCATACGAATCTCCGAATAACCAAAAATTTGTCCGAATTTAAATTTGGACCACAACGAATTGCACACGTCTACTTTTACCCAGCAGATGGAGTTCTGGGCTTCTTTCACGTAGTTTCCCAGCTTTTCTTTGCCCCTTTGTTGTAAAGAGCCAGTTGTTGGTAGAATCCAACAGTTCAAGAAAAAAAAGTGACACACGCACACAGGATAGAGTTAGAGAAGAGACTCCTCCCTTTTTGGACAGCTCTATCTAAGGTTTCAATCAGAGAAAGCCTGCCTGAAAGGGGATCTCATCAGTCTTCTACTGCTCCTTTTGTCCAATCACAGGTGAGCTTGGCTGTTCAAATGGACTATATTGCTCAGCTAAAAAAAAGAGTAGAAGGCTATATATAGATACCTCACCAAACAAAGATTTTAGAAAAAAAGGAGCAAATTGATGGACTTTAACGGTATCAGAAAGAGACGCAGCAACCAAAATTATATAAAAAAATTATTTATTGCAAAATTTGTTAAAATAACATAGATAAATCTGTTAAGAGCAAAAGCTCATGCATAAATATAAGCCGTTGGCCAAGCTATGTTGGCTTGCACTGCTCTGTCAAGAGGTCAACGCGTTTCGCAATCTGCTTCCTCAGGACCGTTATATCTTAACAGACAACAGTAGGCCTATCCAAAAGAAACACAACAAAATGAATTAAATCCAAACATACAAGGTGAACAGCATTGCATGTATAACATAATGTTCAAGGATTGAGAGGCTTGAGATTATGTTATACATGCAATGCTGTTGACCTTGTACGTTTGGATTTAATTCATTTTGTTGTGTTTCTTTTGGATAGGCCTACTGTTGTCTGTTAAGATATAGATGTCCTGAGGAAGCAGACTGCGAAACCCGTCAACCTCTTGACAGAACAGTATAAGCCAACATAGCTTGGCCAACGGCCTATATTTATGCATGAGCTTGTTATTTTAACAAATTTTGTAATAAATAATTTTGTTTGCTGCGTCTCTTTCTGATACCGTTAAAGTCCGCAAAATGGCTCCTTTTTTAAATTGCTCTGCTAGTAGCATGCATGCAGGTCACAGGAAGTGTGGACCTGGCTGTAAAGACTGGCAGCAGTACCTGGATCATAAGATTGGCTGTAAAAATGAAATCCCAGGAGTTTGGCTTTACAGCTGGTTACAAGGTCACTTGCTGGTCAGTTACTCTGGTCCAGCTTAAAAAATGGTGGAGCAACAGAATTCCTTCACAGTCAATGTATCTACTAGCAAGGAAAGGGACTTACCGTTAGCATACTATCACTGCTGGCAAGAGAGGTAAAGGAGCCAGTGGCCAGCAAAGAAGGGCTGGTGCCAAGTTTGATGTCGCCCCTGGAGGAGGTGTCACTCAGATCAGGGCCTTCAGGAAAATCCTCACTTCCCCTACAAATGAAAAAATCTATTTAGTTGGAAGTCATCATAAAACTATGGGGGGGGGGGGAAACAGGTCATAGGACATGCAAAACCTGGCTGTACCAGCTGGCAGCAGTGCCTGGATCACAAGACTGGTATGTACCATCAGAAACAGTTATCTGTGGTCCAAACTGCTTGTGCCTATGGAGAGGGGATTGCATCCCGATGCAGGCCTCCCCATGGCCAGTTGACCAACTATCCTCCCAAGAAAGCCCAGATAGATAATGCTTGTCATGGTTGTTTCGGGCCTACAGACACTCAAACCTTCTCCAATCCAGTTGTAAAAGGTAGGCTTTGGCAAATGTTCTATAGCACCACAATGGTCATGGATTTGATGGTCAGAAAACACCTTCTCTAACTGACTGCGTTTATTTCAACATCTAATTGAGCAAAGGTCATCAAAAGTAGGAGAAAGAAATGGAAACCCTTCCAAAGCCAGGAGCACCCATGCAGAAGGACCTGTAAGGTAAACCGGATTCCTAGTATCAGAAGGCCAATGCGAACTTGTGCACGTGCTCATGCGCATTGGACACATGCTAATTTTTCCAAGCGAATGGGCAACGTAAGGCATACTGTGCCAGTTCGTTGCGCACATATACAGTATCTCACAAAAGTGAGTACACCCCTCCCATTTTTGTAAATATTTTCTTCTATCTTTTCATGTGACAACACTGAAGAAATGACACTTTGCTACAATGTAAAGTAGTGAGTGTACAGCTTGTATAACAGTGTAAATTTGCTGTCCCCTCAAAATAACTCAACACACAGCCATTAATGTCTAAACCGCTGGCAACAAAAAGGGGGGTTTAAGTGCCCAGTAAGCAAGTGGTTAAAAGGGGAGTTCCACCCAAAAAAGGAATATCAACTTTAAGTGATGGTGACCCCCTGACATGCCACATTTGGGGGGAGGAGCGGGCACCCAGCTCCCACTTCCTCCTCTGGCTCCGTGGCGCCGGAAAGGAAGTTCACCTCTCCCCCCTCCCTCCCTGCAATCTTCTGGGACACGCCACAGGTCCCAGAAGAATTCCCGGCTATTCACAGTGCGCATGCGCAGTGCGCGCCTGGTTGTGAAGCCACAGCCGGGCGCCCACAGTTAGAATGCCGGCGCTGTGGAGAGGAGCGGGGCTTCATGCGTCCGCATCTCTGGACCGTGGGACAGGTGAGTTTCCGATTATTAAAGGTCAGCAGCTACTCTTTTTGTAGCTGCTGACTTTTAAATGGGTGGAACTCCGCTTTAAGCATTCACACGGTCCTTGACCGTCAGCTCCATCTAGGGGCCATCTCTGAAATACCCCAATGAAGGAAATACCGTATTATGGCCACTAGATGGAGCTGACATTCAAAAGGGAATAAACACGTTAGACACATTACAGCAATTCTTTGTACAATTCAATTTTTTTTTTTTGTAAATAGCTCCATAAATATTTGCTTTTTTCAAAATGAAGGAAAAAAAAGGTTGGAATTGGGCTTTATGGCTGAAAGCTGACGTCTTCTATGTTGATCTGGTTTATGCTCTTTGCCCTCTGCTTTAGGAAAGCTTGCTCACGGACTGACGACAAGCAAGGGTGACGACGTCAGACAGATGGAGAGACGAAGTGACAGATGTCGAGTTGGTGGCACTCACCCAAGGCCGTTTAGCAGCTCCCGTTGAGATACGTAGTCCTCGTCTTCGCTGGTCAGACCCAGCTCCGTACCATAACATTGGTGAACGATGTTCCACAGCTCTCGGGGGGACAGTGTCTGATGGCAAAAAAAAGAAAAACAGAGACCGGTTGACGTTAACAATAACTGACGGCCATCACGCTGTTCCTGCATGCTACCCATTCTGAAATCAAGGAAGTACAAGCAAAGGATTCACTCTAAGAAGCATATTTATAAAGCAGTGAATGTGACATTCACCAGACATTCAAAGCAGGTGACTTGAGAATAGAAGAAAAAGGTATGAATACAAGCTATGCCAATCAACTGTGCTGTCTATTTTTTTAGCCACTCGACCCCCAGGACTTCTGCAACTTTTTGTTTATGAAAAAAATAAGTCTTTTTTTTACAAGAAAATTACTTAGAACCCCCAAACATTATATATTTTTTAAAGCAGGGGCCCCAGAGAATAAAATGGTGGATGTTGTCATTTTTATTTTTTATTTTATGTCAAATGGCATTTGTGCAGTGGTTTTTCAATCGCAATTTTTGGGGAAAAAAATACACTTTAATTAATTTTCCTAAAAAATACAATATAATACCCAATTGTTTGGTAAAATATAAAAGATGATATCCCGCCAGGTAAATAGATAACAAACATGCTTTAAAATTGCGCACACCCGTTAGAACAATGACAAACTACGTACTATTATATTATCCATAGGTGATGCTCTAAAAGCTTTCACAGGTTACCAATTTAGATTTACACAGGGGGTCTGCTGATAGAATTATTGCTCTTGATCTGACGTTCATGGTGATACTTCACGTTTGGTGCGATTACCGTTTACGGCCCAACGCCTTTGCGCGTGAGCACGGGGGGGGGGGGGGGGGGGGCAGGGGGAAGCTTTCATTTTTATTTTTTTTTTGTTTTATTTTTTTTTTTACACTGTATTTTTTTTAATCAACTTTATTGCTATGAGCAACATTCCTTCGTGATAGCATGGACAGTGACAGGTACTCTTTACTGAGAGATCTGGGGGGTCTGTTAGCCACAATTCTCTCCTCTGCCCTTAAAAGCATCAGCTCAAACCAAGATCTCTGTGACCCAAATGCTTTTTTTCAAACCAGCAATGGTTTGTTTCCAACCGGTAGAAACAATTTAGTGCTGTCCATGATACTTTTTATTTTATTTGCACCAACATAAGTCTCACGGACAGTACTCAATTGTTTCTGTCACAAGCAGTGGCAGCTGGTGCTCAATATTTTGGGGGGTGAACCAACGCCAGGCCCGAACGCATACCTCCCAACTTTTTGAGATGGGAATGAGGGACACCTATCAGCAAAAGTATGCAGGGATAGGACACACCCCTTGCCACGCCCCCTTAAAAGAGAATTGTACAAAAAAAACAAGATTGGTTAAACCCACAAGTGCTTTTTTTTACCACTACTATTCCTTCATATTGTTGGCTTTTGGAATTTACAAATGCAGCAATTTAGAAATCAGATGAAAGGTTTAGCGCTGGGAAACACTTTTTGATAGATAAAAAGTGCATTTTATATACAACTCTATAGATCAGACAAAAATGAGGGACAAATAAGGAGGAACGAGGGACAAAGGGACATTGCTCCAAATCAGGGACAGTCCCTCGAAACCAGCGAGAGTTGGGAGCTATGCCTGTATGCCTCCCACGCACGGGAGACGTACAGAAAAGCGGCAATCCCCCCCCCCGCGGGAGAGGGATGGACAGAGGCCTCCTTACCTTAGGAGGCAGATGACAAGGATCCGGGGTAGGGCTGCGGGGCCGTTGCTTCTTCTCCCAGCCAAACAGGAAGTGGGTCCTAAGAAGACCTGGCCAATCAGGTCTCAGGACCCCCTTCCTGATTGGCTGGGAGGAGAATCAGGAAAACAATAGATAATTATTACACAACTGTCTCACAACTGGGCGGGCTCAGGGCGGAGCCCACCCTTTTTTTAAGCCAATTAGAGCCTCAGGCTCTAATCACATGCTTAAAAAAAAAAAAAGCCCCCATTGAAATACATGAGTCTGGCGCCCTGCGTGTAGATTAGAGGCCAGACGCATGGATTAGCGGGGCGGAACACCTGCCCCTCGTATGGACGGGACGCCACTGGTCACAAGTCCACTAATACAATCTCCTCAAGCATGATAGAAGTTTCAAACCAATGAAAACGGAAGTGGTGAAATACTTCTGGTTTCTTAGACCATAGAGGATCAGGGCCGTTCCAGTCCCCGATCAGCTCTGTGATCAGCCAGTGAGACAGGAGAGCCCAGTAAGGCGGCGGGGGATCCCCTCCTGCTGCTTGTAAAAGCAATCCAGCAGCTATTTAGCCACTGGGATTGCTTTTATAAAAACAGATTATCGCTGGCTGAAAAAAAAAAAACAATACTGGTATAACCACTGAAAGTCCCACAATAAGTACTACAAGTGGTTAACACACATATAGAAAATATTGCTATCGAAAACCCCTCCCGAAGAATAACTTCAACAATGTTGTCAAAAAACACACAAGATAAAGCCATGGCCACAAATATCAGCCTCTGCATAAGCACCTAAAATCTTCTATCCAGAAAAGGTGTATGTAGGCAGGTGCAGTCTACTTTCTCCACTGCAGGTGGTGCTCATCCGCAGGAAGTGGAGAGGAGCCTAGTTCCTCTATGGTCTCCTAGGTCACAGGGAGGCAGCTATCTGATTGGATGCCAGCCCCCCGTGTGACTTCAGAGGCCATCTTGGGTCAAGCAAAGTCTATTGTAGACCTTGGCTTCCCGATTTGGTGCACATTTAGCGAGTGGCTAGAGTAGGGACAGGCTACCCGTCTGTCAGGGAGGAGTTGGCAAAGTGCAGGGACACGCCATCCTTCCTGGAAGCCTTCCCATTTGGGTGAAGACCGGTCAGACCACATTCCACTCCTTGAAGCAGACGGTGTTGGCACCTCTGGTCCACTGCCACTTTGCTGTTACAACTTGTAAGTGCTCCTGGTTGGGTTGCTTTCCCGCCGGGCCTGTTTGGTTATATTGGACTTTAGTATAATATATTCTTGAAAGTGCACTGGGACTCTGTGTGGTTTCTGCACGGTGCACCATGCCGCACCTACCCACATGTACATTATATCAATGGTAAAGAGACAGGCCTGTGACGCAATAGGGTTGATTTACTAAAACTGGAGAGGGCAAAATATGGTTCAGCTGTGCATGGGAGCCAATCAGCTTTTTACGTCAACTTGTCCAATTAAGCTTTGACAATAAAACCTGGAAGCTGATTGGTTTCTATGCACAGCTGCACCAGATTTTGCACTCTCCAGTTTTAGTAAATCAACCCCAATGAGTGCCTAAGAACTTTCAATATGCAAGTTCATGGTGGCCATTATTCTTGAGAATATTGCTTGTTAATCGAGGTCAATAGACCTGATAAATGGATACATCCAGGTAAATGCTTAGATATGCTCTGTACGTCATAAGGCCCTGTTCAAACCAATCTATGGCATCTAGATGTCTCTCTCTTAGGCCTTGACTTAGCCAGTTGCATGCGCTGGAGGCCCAAGGACTATATCTACTCAGCTTGAGGGTGTTTACCAAGAGGAACCTGTGCAAGGAGATGGCTGCCTGGAGGAAGCATCTGTGAGGAACCCTTTTGTTAAAGAATGTTGCAGAGGAGCTTAGTTGAAGCTACAGATAGACCTGGCAATAAGGATTTATTGCCCTTAAGTCAAGGTCATGTATCTTCAACTGCTATCAACGGCTAAGGGCCAAATTGATTAGAGAGAGATTTACTGCAATTAAAAGAAGACTGTGACTGTTCCTACAGGGCCAAAGATCTGTGTGGCTGCTGTCAGAGTGCCAGCAATTACCTAGGGATTGCTTTTTTTTTTTAAATACTTTTTATTGAGTTTTCGTGTGAATAAAAGGGTTGCATAATAAAGCCTCTGGGCACACCCCGGCCTAAACAATATACATTGTAACAGTCCTATAAGTTCTAATATAATCTATTGAAACAACTATAACCTTAAACTACTTGTGCCATCAAATTAGAGGGATATGGGGAAGGATAATGGATCTTATACTTCAGGTGACCACTTCAGGGAGAGATGCTGAGGTTGAGGATAACGCATCTAGGTGTATCTTCAGTAAAACAGCAAAATTAGGTCTTTACCGCTACAAGGCATTTAGTTAAAGTAAACGAAGGGATCCAGATCCTATTGTGTCGCGTTCCTGATGTCTGATTCTAACCACAAGTGCCAAATTTTGGCTAACTTAGCTGGGCAGCATCTGTCAAGATAGGCCACTTTGTATAATGGCACCGATGAGTTGATCAACGATTTCCATGAATTCAAAGTGGGTACCTCTGGTGGTTTTCATTTTATGAGTAAAGCCTTCTTATCATAAAATAGTAGGAGTCCTATTAGAGTTCTGGTGGGCCAGGGAGCCCACCAGACCCAGCAAGCAGATCGACACACTCAGGGGAACATGGATCATGAGCAAAGTTTCAATGAATTTTGTGACCTCCGTCCAAAAGGACTGGATCCTGGAACAGGACCATAACATATGGTTGAAGTCAGCATCTGCTATACCACACTTCCAACAGTTGGAGGAGGAATTTGGGTAAATCTTGGATAATCTTTGGGGCGACAAATAAACCCTGTGAATCAGTTTAAATTGTATCAACCGATCTCTGACGGAGATAAGTTGTAGAAAAGGATACTCCCAGGCGTCTTCCCAGTCTTCTGAATCCAGATCAGGGATCTCGCCCTGCCACTTAGAGAACAAACCCTCCAGACCAAAATGGACTGAGGGTGATAAAGCTTGGGAAATGGTAGAGGTGGGTTTGACCAGAGGGACATCCCCTAATGTGGATTCATGGCTGGACCGAAGGAGAAGGACTGGGGTGGATCCAAATTGGGTAGCGAAGGCGTGGCAAATTTAAAGAAATCGAAAGAACTAGCGATTAGTAAGCCCAAATTTCTCCTTAAAGGAATCAAAGGATAGAAGGGAGCCACTAATGCAGATATGCTCCAGTTTTTTAAGGGATTGCTTTTAAAGGGCCTACTAATACTTTAGAATACCTGTTCTTTTTGTAGACAATTTTTGACTATCCTGAACCCCTAAAACTTCCCTCCAAGAAATTAGTTCAGCAATAAAAAATAAAAAAGACAAGAGAGTCTGTAGGAGGGGTGCATCGTAGTGTGGCGCTAATAATTCACACAGTCAATGGACTCCTGCCCAAACGGGTGCACTCAGGTTCCAACAATAAGAGGAAAACAGGAATCAGCTGGGTTGACAGCATTCCCACCTTGGGAGCCAGGGCCTTAAACAGGCTCTGCCTGACCAAAGATGGCTGCCAGAGTCACATGGGGCTGCAGCATCCAATTGGGCGCTTCCCCAGTGACCCAGGAACCATAGAGGAACTGTGTTCCACTTTACTTCCTCTCCAGCTGTAGTGCTGCTGCCGAGGAGCGCCACCTGTAGTGGAGAAAATAGACTGCACCTGCCTACAAGTCTGACACCCAACATATCCCCCCCCCACCATACACCAAAAACCAGACTATTACATTGACATCTTAGCCTGCCAAACTAAAGGGTCAATTCCACCTTCACAAGTGGAGGGGTGCTTGTGGCACAAACACGTGGATAGGTAACAAGTTATTTTAGTCACATAGGCATACTCATTAAAATAGTGGACCTTCAACTTTTCTGGTGAGGTCCAAATCCCTGTTGATATCACAGGTAAGACGTGATACATATTTAGATCTCTATCGCTCTAAGTATGTGGAATATCTCTTGCGATTAAACCACCAACATGAAGAAGTTCGCATACTAGCAGGTGAAACATGTCGGCTGTTTAATCACAAAACCTAGACTATTGAATACAAAGTGTTGGTAGTGTCCGGTGGAGCCTTTGCAGGTGACCAGCAGTGTCCACTTGAGGAGCTCTTGCAGATGACTGTCAGAGTCTGGGTGAGAAGCCCTTACAAATGACCATCAGAGTCTGGGTGAGAAGCCCTTGCAGATGACCATCAGAGTACAGGTGAGGAGCCTTTGCAGATGTAAATCAGAGTACAGGTGAGGAGACCTTGTAGATGGCCATCAGAGTACAGGTGAGGAGCCCTTGCAGATGTCAGGCAGAGACCAGATGAGGAGCCATTGCAGCATATTAGCAGTGTTCGGAGGAGGAACCCTTGCAGATGACCGGAAGTGTCTGGCTGAGGAATCCTTGCACCTGAAAGAGCATCCAGTTGGGGAGCCCTTGCAGCTGACTGAGAGCGTCCAAATGAGGAGTCCTGGCAGCTGACTGCGCATGTCTGGGTAGGGAGCCTTTGCATAACTACCGACCGGTAGTGTCCAGGTGGGGGGCCTCTGTAGCTGACAGCCAGTGTCCAGTTGGAGAGCCCTTGCAGATGACCGTCAGAGTTCGGGTTAGGAGCTCTTGTAGATGACGGTCAGTGTCCAGGTGAAAAGCCCTTGCAGCTCCTTAACATGTCCGATACAGAAGCCCTTGCAGATGACCAGTAGTGTCCAGGTGAGGGGCCTTTGTAACTAACAGGCAGTGTCCAGGTGAGGAGCCCTTGCAGCTTCTGAACAGTGTCTGGCTGAGGAGCCCTTGCAACTGAAAGCTGGTATCTGGTTGAGGAGCCCTTGCAGATGACTGGTAGTGTCCAGGTGAGGGCCCTTTATAGCTGACCTACAGCGTCCAGTTGGTGATCTGACCTACAGCGTCCAGTTGGTGATCTGACCTACAGCGTCCAGTTGGTGAGCTCTTACCGCTGAATGAAAATGTCCAGCTGAGGAGCCCTTGCAGCTGACTGTGAATGTCTGGGTGAGGAGCCCTTTCAGATGACTGGTAGTATCCAGGTAAGGGGCCTTTGTACCTGACAGGCAGTGATCAATCGGAGAGCCCTTGCAGATGATCAGCAGAGAGAGTCTGGGTGAGGAACCCTTGCAGATGACTGACATTGTCTAGGTGAGGAGCTCTTACAGATGATCAGACCAGAAATGTCTGCCTGAGCAGTCCTTGCAGCGGAATACCAGTGTCTGGTTGAGGAGCTCTTGCAGCTGATTGCCAGTGTCCAGGTGAGGAGCCCTTGAAGATGACAGACTGTGACTCAGTGAGGAGCCCTTGTCGATGACCAACAGTGACCTGATGAGGAGCCCTTGCAGATGATAGGCTGTGACTCAGTGAGGAGCCCTTGTCGATGACCAACAGTGACCTGATGAGGAGCCCTTGCAGATGACCTGCAGTAACCAGGCGAGGAGGCCTTGGTGCCTCAGACTGAAACAAAGGTCCACATTCCTCGAGTACAAGGATATAGACATCTAGTAAATCTAACTCGTGATATTAACTGGAAATATCTGTGGTCATGGCCATGTCTTGTGTGTTTTCTGACAGCACTGTAAATTTTTAACTTTTACAGATTCTTGTCCTTTTACATTAGGGGATGTTTTTGACAGCAATATTTCCTGTATATGTACTGAAATAATAAAGAGGAATACAGTTGGATCGGCATAGCTTGTATTCACATCTCTTCTTCTCCTTTGATCTCCAGTCTGTGCATCGGTTAGTACAGCTACGCCAAATTTCCAATTACTTTCTGCCCCAGTAACAAAATAATTTAAAGAAAGGAAATCTAAAAAAAAATCCTGTCAAGGGATCTAACCTTTTCACGTCCCCCTCCCACCGGGAGTCTCGATCGATCAGCCAGCGCCTATTGCCAACTTATCATAGAGCCCAACAAAGACCGGACCGGCTTTGTTCAGCTCTATGATATAGTAACCCGGAGGCGATAGCATCACATCTCTTCCCGGTTACCCAGATGTAAACGGCGCCATTTTTAAAAATCAAAAGCATTTGATCACACGGATCTTGGAGTGATGGAATGCTTGTAAGAGCAGTGGAGGGATATGGGGTCCTATAGATTCCAAATCTCTCCATAAAGAATACTTGTCGCATGGCTATTGCTGTCACAAGGTTTACATTCCTTGCGACAGCAATAAAAGTAATAAAAATAAATAAAAAATTTAAAGCGACAGTGTAAAAAAATTAAAATAAACAAAAATGTAAAGTGCCCCGTCCCCTGTCCCCATCAAGGCATCCTGTAGGCACGCAAATAGCGATTGTCCCACACATGTGAGGTATCGCCGTGAACGTCAGATTCTAGCACCAGACCTCCTCTGTAAGGCCCCTTTCACACTGGGGCAGTTTGCAGGCACTATTGCGCTAATAATAGCGCCTGCAAACCGACCCGAAAGAGCCGCTGCTTTGTCTCCAGTGTGAAAGCCCCGAGGGCTTTCACACTGGAGCGGTGCGCTAGCAGGACGGGAAAAAAAGTCCTGTTAGCAGCATCTTCGGAGCGGTGTATACACCGCTCCTTCACCGCTCCTGCCCATTGAAAGCAATGGGACAGCGCGGCTATACCGCCGGCAAAGCGCCTCTGCAGAGGCGCTTTGCGGTGGTTTTTTAACCCTTTCTCGCCCACTAGCGGGGGGTAAAACCGCCCCGCTAGCGGCTGCATACCCACGGTAAAGCGCCGCTAACAATAGCTGCACTTTACCGCCGACGCCGACCCCGCCCCAATGTGAAAGGGGCCTAAGTGGTAACCTGTAAGGGCTTTTAAAATATCACCTATAGATAGTAAAATTTACGTTGTTTGTCGCTGTTGCACTGCTGTGCGCAATTTCAAAAGGTGACATGTTTGGTATCTATTTATTCGGTGTAACATCATCTTTTATACCTAATGAAAGAATTTGTATTATGTATTGTGTTCTTTTGCATTGAAATAAAAAAAAAAAGTATTGTTTGAAAAAACTGAGTTTAAAAAACTGCTGCACAAATACCATTCGACATAAAAAAAAATGGCAAAACCCACCAATGTATTATCTAGGGCAGTGATGGCGTACCTCGGCACCCCAGATGTTTTGGAACTACATTTCCCATGATGCTCAACTACACTGCAGAGAGCAAGAGCCTCATGGGAAATGTAGTTCCAAAACATCTGGGGGTGCCGAGGTTCGCCATCACTGCTCTAGGGCCTCTGCTTTAAAAAAAAAATTAGGATAGATAGAAAGATATAGATATAGATAGATAGATAGATAGATAGATAGATAGATAGATAGATAGATAGATAGATAGATAGATAGATAGATAGATAGATAGATAGATAGATAGAATGTTTGGGAGTTCTAAAAAAAATTCTAGCAAAAAATGCTGATAAAAAGTGCCAGAAAAGGCCTGGGGGGTCAAGTGATTATTTTGCTATGTAATTTATGTTTTGTTTTTTGTATTTTGATATATGGTAAAGGTGTGTTTATTTTGTTATGATATTTTTTCCTTTTCTTTTATTTATTATTATTTATTTTTATTATTACTATTTAATATTATGTACTTTATTATTATTTATTTATTTAGTTGTATTACATATTTATTATTATTTACAATTGTATTTATTTATTTTTTTATGTTTATATTTTTATTATTTTCTTGTGATATATAGTAAAGTAAAGGTATTTTTATTTTGTTATGTATATTTTTGTTTTCTTTTTGTATTTTGATATATGGTAAAGGTGTGTTTACAGGACCTCTTTCTAGCACCATCAAGACATTTACCCCAGTAGCTTGTTGTATCATATGTTTTTATCTAGTTGTTTTTGCAATTAATGTTACATTTTTGTTTGTATACACTTCTACATTATATCTTTTTTGCAAGATGTGAACCATGTGTGGAGGAAGTGGCTGCCCTGCTGATTGAGCACACCTGAGCCGTCATTTGTTAAGGTATTTCGGTGTGACCGGTGGGGCAGGCAGTTTGGTCTTGAGCATGTATACACATATATATATATATATATAAATAATTTTTTTTTGTATATATGTTTTTGTATGTATATATAAAGGAGCAGGCAGCTAGATCCCTTGGCAGAAATTAATGCTTTTGTACAGAATTTAGGCGTGTCTAGCGTTTTTTTCTGCCAAAAAGCTTCAATAAGAAATGCAAACCAGAAGGGTTTTTTTTTTTCCAGCCTCTAAATGCTGAGCTCGTAATATGCCTGGAAATCGTCCTAACGTGCAACTTCTTTGGTCCGTGGTCAGATCCGTCTGGCATGGACCCTTATAGTGCAAAACTCATTAACCTCTTCCCTCCCGTCTGTACAGATGTATAGATGTTGCTTTTTAAAAAATAACACAATACATAACCCAATAACTCCAAAAAAAAAAAAAAAAACACAATACATAACCCAATTTTTTGGGTACGGTGGGTGTTGCAATTTTTCGTGTCACATGGCATTTGTGCAACAGTTTTTCAAACACAATTTTTTGGGGGCAAAAAAATACACTTTAATGAGTAAATAGATACACAATATAATACTGAATTGTTTGCTAAAATATAGAAGCTGAAGTTACGCCGAGTAAATGGATACCAAACACATCATGCTTTAAAATTGCGCACTCCTGTGCAACGGCGGGGATTTCCATTTTTTTGTATAACGTTTTCAAATGCAATTTATTGGGGAAAAAATACACTTTAATGAGTAAATAGATACACAATATAATACCGAATTGTTTGCTAAAATATAGAAGCTGATTTTACGCCGAGTAAATGGATACCAAACATGTCATGCTTTAAAATTGAGCACTTCTGTGCAACAGCGACGGGGTTTCCATTTTTTTATATCACGTTTTCAAATGCAATTTTTTGGGGAAAAAAATACACTTTAATGAATATAGTACCCAACTGTTTGGTAAAATATAGAAGTTGATATTATGCGGAGTAAATAGATACCAAACATACATGTCATGCTTTAAAATTGCGCAAACGCGTGCAACGGCGGGTGTTGAAATTTTTTTTTTGTCACATGGCATTTGTTCAGCGGCTTTTCAAATTGCAATTTTTTTATGTCACACAGTATTTGCACAGCGGTTTTTCAAATGCAACTTTTTGGGGGAAAAAAAAATAATAAATTTTAATGGAAAAAAAAAAAAAAAAAAACACAATACATAACCCAATTTTTTTTTGTAAAAAAAGATGTTACACCGAGTAAACAGATAACAAACATGTCAAGCTTTAAAATTGCGCATGCCCGTGCAACGGCGGGTGTTGCAATTTTTGGAATTTTTTTTATGTCACATAAACACAGACACAATTTCAAACACAATTTTCTGGGAAAAAATACTCTTTAATGAGTACATAGATACCAAACATGTAACGCTTTAAATTGTGGACACCTGTGGAACAGTGACAAACTATGTACATGATATTATCCATAGGCGATGCTTTAAAAGCCGTTACAGGTTACCACTTTAGATGTACAGAGGAGGTCTGGTGCTAGAATTACTGCCCATGATCTGATGTTCGCGGCGATACCTCAGGTGTGGGATGATCTCTGTTTGCGTCCGTGCGGAACCTACGCGCATGTTTGCCTTTGCGCGGGGAACGGGGGCTCTTTCTTTTTTTTTTTTTTTTTTTTTTATATTTGTTTTTTCATTTGTTATTTTACATTGTTGCTTTTATTTTTTTATATTTTTTTTTAGCATTTTTATTGCTGTCACAAGGAATGTAAACCTCCCTTGTGACAGTAATAGGCAGTGACAGGTACACTTTATGAAGGGATCTGGGGTCTTGCCTCCACTGTGCAGCTCGTATTGCACAGAGTGGCCCTCGAACATCCTCTTCTGGGGTCCCTCGGTGGCTCTCGCGGCTCCTCCCCACACTGACGACCCCCTAGGAGAAGCGTTCTCCCGAGTTCAGCATTTGCGTCCGTAGACACAAATGCCGGACTTGGCCCCGCCCCCCCCCCCGGCGCCCGCGTCATTACATTTGATTGACAGCAGCGGGAGCCAATGGCTGCGCTGCTATCAATCTATCCAATCAAGAGCTGAGAACCCCGGGCAGAGGAAGAGTGCGTCTCCGGTGTGTGATATTCCAGGGCTCAGGTAAGTAAAACAGGGGGGCCGGTCGCTGCCTGGTGTTTTTTCACCTTAATGCATTAAGGTGAAAAAACACGAGGGTTTACAACCCTTTTAAAAGTGTTGCTAAACCCACAACAATAAAATCAGTGTGTATATGCAGTAAAGCATGGGTGCTCAACCTGTGGCCCTCCAGCTTTCGCAGAACTACAAATCCCATGAGGCATTGCAAGACTGACAGTTACAAGCATGACTCCCAAAGGCAGAGGCATGATGGGTCTTGTAGTTCCGCAAAAGATGGAGGGCCACAGGTTGAGCACCCATGCAGCAAAGCATGCTTGTTATACTTACTGTGGAAGGGGTTAATCCTCTGCATTGTGCAAAAAAGGCTGTTTGATCCTGTCTTTTCTGATCCTCCCCTTCTTTCACTGTCCCCTAATAATTTCCTGACAACACAGAGTCTATGGAGTCAGGCTGCACATGCTCAGTTTGGTGTGTATTGCTAGAGAGTTTTTTTTTTTATTTGTTCTTGGGAGGGTGCATGTGATCAGCACAGGGCCGGTCAGCACTGCCCAGACAGAGGGTCAGGGGTCCTGCAGCCTCATAGGACAATCATGAGAGAATGAAAACTGCTCCTACAAGCTTTTACCTAGACACTGATAGAAGTCACAAGACTGCTATATACTGCTCATGAGAATAGGTATTTAGCAGGCTCCTGGGGAGACCAGATATAGTGAATGCAGGCTCCTGGGGAGACCAGATATAGTGAATGCAGGCTCCTGGGGAGACCAGATATAGTGAATGCAGAGTCCTGGGGAGACCAGATATAGTGAATGCAGGCTCCTGGGGAGACCAGATATAGTGAATGCAGAGTCCTGGGGAGACCAGATATAGTGAATGCAGAGTCCTGGGGAGACCAGATATAGTGAATGCAGAGTCCTGGGGAGACCAGATATAGTGAATGCAGAGTCCTGGGGAGACCAGATATAGTGAATGCAGGCTCCTGGGGAGACCAGATATAGTGAATGCAGGGTCCTGGGGAGACCAGATATAGTGAATGCAGGCTCCTGGGGAGACCAGATATAGTGAATGCAGGGCCTGGGGAGATCAGATATAGTGAATGCAGAGTCCTGGGGAGACCAGATATAGTGAATGCAGGCTCCTGGGGAGACCAGATATAGTGAATGCAGAGTCCTGGGGAGACCAGATATAGTGAATGCAGGCTCCTGGGGAGACCAGATATAGTGAATGCAGAGTCCTGGGGAGACCAGATATAGTGAATGCAGAGTCCTGGGGAGACCAGATATAGTGAATGCAGAGTCCTGGGGAGACCAGATATAGTGAATGCAAGCTCCTGGGGAGACCAGATATAGTGAATGCAGGGTCCTGGGGAGACCAGATATAGTGAATGCAGGGTCCTGGGGAGACCAGATATAGTGAATGAAGGGTCCTGGGGAGACCAGATATAGTGAATGCAGTCTCCTGGGGAGACCAGATATAGGGAATGCAGAGTCCTGGGGAGACCAGATATAGTGAATGCAGGCTCCTGGGGACACCAGATATAGTGAATGCAGGGTCCTGGGTTTAGTAACACTTTAACTAAAAATGATCACTGATAACACTCTATCATTGCCTGCTGATCACAGGATCAGGGTCCCTGTCATCTGAGGGTGACCGGGAATGTCCTTGGGCTTCTGTATTGAGAGTTATCTTATCACATGAGGTCAAAGTTCCCCCTATAATGCACACTCATTGCTCCGGAATATGGAAATGGCCTGGAAAGGTTGCAATTAAAGCTGAAGTTTAATCCTGTTATATTTTACCTTCCCAGTTCCTCCCTCCCCCCCCATCATCAATATACTAATAATTTGAAATATAACCTTTCCATTTTCAATAAATATCTTATTTTTAGACCCAGTGATGTCATCACCGGAGGCTCTGTGCTTCTCTATGCAATGCAGGTAGATCATGGCTGGTGGGAGGGGCTGTACATAGCAAACATCACAGTGCCCTGGCTCAGTACTCCTCTCAAGAGCCCTCCCCCCCCCCCCATGCAAAAATCAAAATGCCTCAGTGATTGGGGCGGGTCAGGGACATTAAGGCAAGGAAGGAAAGGGCTAGACCACCTGGCATGGGTTCTAAACTTGTGGCCCTCCAGCTGTTGCAGAACTACAAGTTCCATCATGCCTCTGCCTTTGGGAGTCATGCTTTTAACCAGCCACGGGACAAGGCCATCCAGCACCCAGGGCGAAGATGCCAAACTGCGCCCCCCTCCCTCTTCCCTTAGGGTTAGGGTCAGGGCGCCCCCATCCCTGCAATAAAACATTGTGCCCGGGGCAGCTGTCCCTCCCGCCCACCCCTTGTCCCGCCCCTGCTTACAACTGTCTGCCTTGCAATGCCTCATGGGACCTGGAATTCTGCCAGAGCTGGGGGGCCCCCAGGTTGAGCACCCATGCCCGGGAGGATGCTGGAGGTCCTCCAGCCAGGAAATGAGTCAGGGCTCTATCTGACTTGCTGCAGCTCCTAATGAACATTGTGAGAAGCTCACAGTGTGCAGTGAAATCAGAGTAAGCCCTTCCAGGCCAGGAGAGGAGCCGATACAACTGTGCAAGACTGAAGGGAAGGTCGAAGGCCATTTTTTAAACAGCAGGACCATATATGGCCATTTGGGAATCACAATCTCAGCAACAGTTCATAAGGAAACCGCCAAAGTCAGGAAACGAGGCGGGGCTCTCTCTGACTGGCTGCAGCTTCTAATGCACATGGTGAGAAGCTCACAGTGTGCGGTGAAATGAGAGTAAGCCCTTTTAGTCCAGGAGAGGAGGGCCGAAGTCACAGTATTGGCTGGCAGGTCCTGTAGCGTCGATCGCGCCGACCTCATCTAACCCGCCTCGTGCTGCGTCTGCTTTGTCTCACCTTCATCCTGCGTTGACATCGCTGACGAAGATCAGAGCCGCTTCCAGCGGCGCTCCGATGTTATCTCCACGTAAACAGAACCTGCTTGTTTTAGTGGCGGTATAATTTTATTAGCCGTATTCTGTTTGTAATTATTTACCACGCCCCCCCACGGTCGATTGTTGCCGAGTTGAGTAAACCGCGTTTTAACCCCCCAGGCTCCATTTACAGCCAGCGTACAGCAAGCGTGCGTTTTTGAACATTTTTCATGCATAGGGAAGCCTATTGGTTTCAATGGCCCGCCCAACGGGCGTCAAAATTTGTTGTACATGGCAAAACGTACATCTGCTCGCCGTGTTTGGGGTGTCATTAGCAATGAATCGACGTGTGTGTTTTTTTTTTTTTTTTTTTGCGCATTAAGAGAACGGGTGTGTTCCCAATACGCACTGATGTGAATGGAGCCTTACAGGATGCTGGATAAAAAAATAGGAAATGCTCCGAGAAGCCTCTTTGACAGTGGCGGCAGCTCATAAGGGGCGCCGCCCCCCTAATTAATGCGCCCGTCCCCTAATCTATATGCAGGGCGCCGGACGCATGAATTTCAATGGGGTTTTTTTTTTTTTTTTAAGCACATGATTAGAGCCTGAGGCTGTAATAGGCTTCAAAAAGGGTGGGCTCGGGGCGCAGAGCACTGCGCCCGAGCCCATCCACTTGTGTGACATTAGCAAATGAATATTCGCTAATGTCTTCCTGCTTCTCCTCCCGGCCAATCAGGTCTCAAGACCCGATTGGTCGGAAGGAGAAGCGACCGCCGGGACTTGGGGAGGGGATGCAGGGGGGGAAGCCGCCGAAGCCGCGACTTTGATGGTGTAAGAGCGGGGCTGGCGGGCAGTAGACATGTGCACTGCCAAAAAACGTGTTTGTTTTCTTTTTTTTTTGTTGTTTTTTGGGTCATTCTTTATGTTCGTAAGTCGTAAATTTGAAAATTCATAATGTCGAAAATCCTAAAATTCGGTCTAACTAACTAATAATAACTAACTATTAAATTATAGGTTTTGGAATGCCCTTTCAAATTTGGCTGTTAGTGAACATAACAAATACAAATTTATCCGAAGTTACAAATTATCCAAAATAACGAATGCCGTATCTAAACAAATGGAACGGAACAAATTAATAATAAATAATAATAAAAAGTTTTTATTATTATTATTATTAATAATAATAATTATTTGCGTTCCATTTGTTTAGACGTTATTTCCAATAATTCGTAACTTCGGATAAATTCGTATTCGTTACGTTCACTAACAGCCAAATTTGAAAGGAAATTCCAATACCTAAAATTTCATAGTTAAGTTATTATTAGTTGATTATTTCAGATTTTTGAATTTTCAGGTTTTCGAATTTACGAATATTTGGAAAGATCTGTTAAACAGGTTTTCGTTAAAATTGCTGTCTGTGCCGCCCCTCACCCCTTAGGGAAATTCATCCTCTTTATTAGTCCTGTTTATTGTTCTCACCAAAAGTGAAAGAAAATCACAACTCTTGGGAGTCACCAGAACAGGAAGAGAGGGGAAATCTAAATCTTCCAATGGGGACACAAGTTCTGGTGACAATTCACTTTGCAAGGATTTCTTCTTACTTCCTGTTTGGCTATGGTACAGGAAGTGAAGGCAAATTTCCCCAATGTTCTCCCGGAACGGATTATGCTCGTAATCCAAGGTTCCACTGTAAATATAAACTGCAAAACACCTTTTCTCATCAGCAGTATATAGCAGTCTTGTGACTTCTATCAGTGTCTGGTTAAAGCTTGTAGGAGCAGTTTTCATTCTCCCCTGATCGTCCTATGAGGATACAGGACCCCTGACCCTCTGTCTGGACAGTGCTGATTAGCCCCGTGCTGATTGCAAGCACTTTCCCAAGAAAAAAAAAAACTCTCTAGTATTACACACCAAACTGAGCATGTGCAGAGTGCCCACCAAGGCTCTGTACTATCCGGAGATGGATTGGGGACAGTGGAGGAAGGGGAGGATCAGAGAAGACAGGATCAAACAGCCTTTTTTTACACAATGTAGAGGGTTAACACTTTCATTTGTTTTCTGCTTTAATATTTGAAAAGTAGAAGGTCCGGGGTAGTTTCTTACCTTATCTAGAAGTGCGTTCTGCCACAGGCGGAATATCAGCAGGAAGGAGCGATCCCGGGCCCCGAACGACGTGAAGAAATGCTGCAACACAAATAGGTGGAATGGTGAGTTCTGAGAGATCCGATAGTGAACACCATACAGGAACATTGAGGGTTAATATTCTTGTCCTCCGAGCACCCACCACAAGCGAAGTCTATCCCACCCCCCACCCCAGAATCCATGGGAGATACCTGGACGGGGGAGGTGTGGGCAGCGCCGGGGGGTCGGGTACTCAGCTCCACACTGCAACCAGGAGAGATGAAAACTGAACCTGGCATTGTGCTGATAACAATGTGCTGATAGTCACACCGAGAGTAAAGTTCACCGGAGCCAGCGATAAGGACTATCAATCCCGAGAGAAGGACTGATAACCGGAGAGGATGTCCCGCCGATCCCTGTGATCTTAGTGGACCAGAGGGTGCAGCTATCGTACCATGACAAGGGGGAGAGAACTAATACCCGACCGGAGCATAATCCACCATTGTCACAGATCAGGAGTGTGCCAAAGGGACAAAGATACTCCGTACTCACTGTCTGTATGATCCAAAGATACAGTGCCTTGGAAAAAGTATTCACACCCCTTGAGATTTCCCACATTTTGTCATGTTACAACCAAAAACGTAAATGTATTTTATTGGGATTTTATGTGATAGACCAACACAAAGTGGCTCATAATTGTGAAGTGGAAGGAAAATGATAAATGGTTTTCAACATTTTGTTACAAATAAATATGTGAAAAGTGTGGGGGGTACATTTGTATGGCGCCCCCCGGAGTCAATACTTTGTAGAACCCCCTTTCTCTGCAATTACAGCTGCAAGTCTTTTTGGGGATGTCTCTACCAGCTTTGCACATCTAGAGAGGGACATTTTTGCCCATTCTTCTTCTTTACAGAATATCTGAAGCTCTGTCAGATTGGATGGAGAGCGTCTGTGATCAGTAATTTTCAAGTCTTGCCACAGATTCTCAATGGGATTTAGGTCTGGACTGTGACTGGGCCATTCTAATGCCCCGTACACACGGTCGGATTTTCCGATGGAAAATGTCCGATCGGAGCGTGTTGTCGGAAATTCCGACCGTGTGTGGGCTCCATCGGACATTTTCCATCGGATTTTCCGACACACAAAGTTGGAGAGCAGGATATAAAATTTTCCGACAACAAAATCCGTTGTCGGAAATTTCCGATCGTGTGTACACAAATCCGACGGACAAAGTGCCACGCATGCTCAGAATAAATAAAGAGATGAAAGCTATTGGCCACTGCCCCGTTTATAGTCCCGACGTACGTGTTTTACGCCACCGCGTTCAGAACGATCAGATTTTCCGACAACTTTGTGTGACCGTGTGTATGCAAGACAAGTTTGAGCCAACATCCGTCGGAAAAAAAACATGCCCCGTGTGTACGGGGCATAACACATGAATATGCTTTGATCTAAACCATTCCATTGTAGCTCTGGCTGTATGTTTTGGGTCGTTGTCCTGCTGGAAGGTGAACCTCCTCCCCAGTCTCAGGTCTTTTGCAGACTCTAATGCCGCGTACACAATTTCGGCCCGCAAAAGACCGATGAGAATTTATCGTCGGAAAATGCGACTGTGTGTATGCTCCATCGGTCTTTTGCTGGCCGAATTCCAGCCAGCAAAAGATTGAGAGCATGTTCTCAATTTTCCGGTCGGAAAAAGTTCCTATCCGAAAATGCGATCGTCTGTGGCAATTTCGATGCGCAAAATTCCTACGCATGCTCGGAAGTATTGAACTTCATTTTCTCGGCTCGTCGTAGTGTTGTACGTCACCGCGTTCTTGACGGTCGTAATTTTAGCGAACTTTTGCTTGACCGTGTGTATGCAAGGCAAGCTTGAGTGGAATCCCGTCGGAAAAGCCATCATATCTTTTTCCGACAAGAAAACCGATCGTGTGTACGAGGCATAACAGGTTTTCTTCTAAGATTGCCCTGTATTTGGCTCCATCCATCTTCCCATCAACTCTGACCAGCTTCCCTGTCCCTGCTGAAGAAATGCATCCCCACCACATGATGCTTCCACCACCATGTTTCACGGTGAGGATGGTGTGTTCAGGGTGATGTGCAGTGTTAGTTTTCCCCCCACACAAAGCGTTTTGCTTTTAAGCCAAAAAGTAAAATTTTGGTCTCATCTGACCAGAGCACCTTCTTCCACATGTTTGCTGTGTCCTCCACATGGCTTCTCACAAACTGCAAACAGGACTTCTTATGGCTTTCTTTCACCAATGTCTTTCTTCTTGTCACTCTTCCATAAAGGGCAGATTTGTGGAGAACACGACTAATAGTTGTCCTGTGGACAGATTCTCCCACCTGAGCTGTGGATCTCTGCAGCTCCTCCAGAGTTACCATGGACCTCTTGGCTCTTCTCTGATGAATGCTCTCCTTGCACGGCCGGTCAGTTTAGGTGGACGGCCATGTCTTGGTAGGTTTGCAGTTGTGCCATACTCTTTCCATTTTCGGATGATGGATTGAACAGAGCTCCGTGAGATGTTCAAAGCTTGCATATGTTTTTATAACCTAACCCTGCTTTATACTTCTCCACAATGATATCCCTGACCTGTCTGGTGTGTTCCTTGGCCTTCATGATGCTGCTTGTTCACTAAGGTTCTCTAACAAACCTCTGAGGGCTTCACAGAACAGCTGTATTTATACTGAACTTAAATTACACACAGGTGGACTCTGTTTACTAAATAGGTGACTTCTGAAGGCAATTGGTTCCTCTAGATTTTAGTTAGGGGTATCAGAGTAAAGGGGACTGAATACAAATGCCCCCCCCCCCCCACACACTTTTCACATATTTATTTGTAAAAAATGTTGAAAACCATTTATCATTTTCCTTCCACTTCACAATTATGAGCCACTTTGTGTTGGTCTATCACATAAAATCCCAATAAAAAACATTTACGTTTTTGGTTGTAACATGACAAAATGTGGAATATTTCAAGGGGTATGAATACTTTTTCAAGGTACTGTACTCTGTACTATACAAAGATACTTAGTACCCACTGCCTGTATTATACAGAGATACTCGGTACCCATAGCTGAGAATGATACTTAGTATTTATTACTCAGTATGATATAAACAGAGCCAGTACCCATAGCTCTATATGATGCAAAGATCCTCAGTGTTCACAGTTCAGTGTAACACTCAGATATGATACAAAACAATATATGCATATTATATGGCCAAATGTGTGTGGACCCCCTTCCAAATTGAGTTTAATTGTTTCCAGTGAAGGGTCCTGTTAATACTACATCTTACAAAGGCATTGTAGACAATTGTGCTCTTCCAACCTTGTGGTAACATTTTGGTGAAGACCCTTTCCTGTTCCAGCATAACTTTGCCCCCCCTGTGTACAAAGTCAGCTCTATTAAGACATGGTTTCATGAGTTTTGTGTGGAGGAACTGGAGTGTCCTGCGCAGAGCCCTGACCTCAACCCTACTGAACACCTTTGGAATTAATTGAAATGAGTTAGGTCTTCCCAACCAACATCTCTATAAAGACATGATTTGACCAGTTTGGTGTGGAGGAACTGGAGTGTCCTGCGCAGAGCCCTGACCTCAACCCTACTGAACACCTTTGGAATTAATTGAAATGAGTTAGGTCTTCCCAACCAACATCTCTATAAAGACATGATTTGACCAGTTTGGTGTGGAGGAACTGGAGTGTCCTGCGCAGAGCCTTGACCTCAACCCTACTGGACTCCTTTGGGATGAACTGGAATACCGATGGTGAGCCAGGTCTTCTCACCCGACATCAGCACCTGACCTCGCCAATGGGCCAAATTCCCAGACACCCTTCAAAATCTTGTAGAAAGTCTTACCAGAAGAGTGAAGGATTTATATAGCCACGAAGAGGAGGAGTTCTATATTAATGACCATGGGGGGAGGGGACACCTTCATAACAATAGTCATGGGGGAGGGAGCAACTCTATAATAATAGCCACGGGAGAAGTGGGGAGCTTCATATTAATGGCCATGGTTATGGAATGTCCAAAAAGTTTATATAGGTGCGACGGTCACCAAGCTCAGTAAGATACTCCGTGTCTAGAAGCCCAAGACAGCCATTGTGATTCGCCGCTTCCCCATCTATATGTGATCTCCTAAAAAGCAAACTTTACAATAACAGTGTGATCAATAAATATTCTGGGCACTACTGGTCTCTTTAAATGTGATTCAAGGTGAACAAGTGTTGCAGCCGCTCACCTTTTCATTCTCAGTGCAAACTTGGATGGCGTTGGGAATCAGTTTCGCCGTCTTTTCTTTTTTTATGCATCGGATATCCTTCAGCTGGATAGTGATCTGCAATTCCAAAAAAAATAATTAAAGTTCACTTTTCATGCCATGTCTCCTCATGTACTTAAAGGGTATCTCCCCCTTTTAAAAAACTTTTGCAGCTAGGTGGATATTCTAAGCCAGGTCAGCAAAGCAGTCAAAGGTGTATCTAGTATTCATCACTAGGGATGAGCTTGGGTTCTGTCGAACCTGGAAGTTAGCCGCCATTGTTGAGCTGTGGTTAGGAGCTTCCATACCCATATTAAATCTATGGTTTCACAGACATCCCTGCCCCATTGTGTATGACAGCTGCGAGGTGGGAAATCTCCTGCTCATAGCTTATTGGTCCAGTAATGACAGCTGACTTCTGGGTTTAGCCAATCTTGGGTCTGGACCAAACCCAAGCCAGAACTCAAGTTGTCACTATTCGTTACCCGTTCCATTTGGTTGTGCAGAGTTTGGGAGTCTCTTCTGTGCCCATCTGAGAACGTTTAAAGCTGAACTCCAGCCCCAGGGCCGTGGATAAGGGGGTACCATCAGTCCCTCTTGCACGGGGCCCAGGCCAGCAGGGGGACCCAGGCAACAGCAGGGGGCATCAATAGTTTAAAGAAACGATTAGATAAGCACCTGAACAACCACAACATACAGAGATATACAATGTAATACTGACATATAATCACACACATAGGTTGGACTTGATGGACTTGTGTCTTTTTTCGACCTCACCTACTATGTAACTATGTAACAGGGTGAATTGGATGTGGTCAGGGATGATTGGTTCTGCAAGGGGGCAATTACTGGAACCAATCCTCTGTATGCAGCAGCTGAAAGTAGGCGTCTTCTCCTCTCCCTCCCATTGGCTTTCAGCTGCTGCAGAGAGAGCCATACATTGGACTAGTTCCAGTAATTGCCCCCCCCCCCCCCCGCCACACCGATAACACTTCCTGTGCCCCATACGCTTCCCCCCATAGACCAGGACCCCCTGTGTGCCCCCATACCCCCCGCAGTGCTGCTGGCCCCCTGTGTGCTCCCATACCCCCTGCAGTGCTGCTGGCTTCCCTCCTCTCCTTCCTGCTGGCAGCTGCAAGCACACAATAGGATCCTTCAAGATGGAGAGTGGGGGGAAGGGTCTGGTCAATATGCCATATTTAACAGCTCCTTTCTTTCCTGAATGAACACAATGAGTGATCGTAACCGATCACTCACTGTGTTCATTCACACCTGAAGCATTGGCTGCACGGGGCTCAGTGTCAGGTTCAATGTATGGAGCCCCCGTGGTTTCTAACTGCAGCCCTGTCCAGCCCAAAGAGGCTGTGACTGTTTCCTGCTTTATCCAGAACACACATTTGGGGTCCTCAGTTTGTACCCCTTCAGGACACCATCCGCATGGAGTTTGCATGCTGCCCTTGCATAGGTTTCTTCCCGCACTCCAAAGACACGCTGGTGGGTTAGGTGGCTCCTGCCTGAACTGTCCCTAGTATATGCATGTGAAATAAGGACTTTAGATTGTAAGCTCCTTGGGGGGGGTTAGGGACCAATGGGCCTGTACAATATGTAAAGCTCTGTGGAAATTGTTGGCCCTGTAGAAATACCTTTATTAAATAATGATGGAATTACCTTACTATAATATCGTTCTGCCACTTAACACACTACAGTACAAACCCCGATTAGCTCAGCTAGAATTTATTCCAGCGTTCGACTTCTCCTGCCGTTCCCGCGAGTCGCTCGGCAATTTTCACAGCTGTTGTTTAAACACTTATAACAAAACCCGAAGAAGGGGAAAAAAAAAAAAATGCGTCGGCTGGAGCCGCACTCACCGTGGTTTCCCAGCGGAAAATATTGCTATAGAAACAGATCCAATTCTCCGATAAGTAGAGTCTTCCCTGGAGAAGGATGTCTTTCTGGAGCGCACACGAGTAATCTGGTGGGCGGGGATGGAGGAGTACAGAGATTAGTATTACAGTGTATATGATGTAGGGTGAGATCACGACTCTGGCAATACTGCCACTCACCCACAATTAGACGCTCGGAATCCGGCAGCTTCTTGAAGATCTTGCGGAAGTCTTCATTTCGCTGCTTGTAGGTCGGGCTCAACATCTACGGGACATATAAAAAAAAAAAAAAATCAGAGGAGGTCAAAGCATAGCGGCCTATGCTTTTAAAATGTATCTACTGGACTTTGTAAAATTTTAGATATATGTGTTAGTAGAGTAAGCTTAACCTTAAAGGGCAAGTCCATCCAAATGTAAAAGTTTAGGTAAAGGTGGAGTCTGGTAAGCTAAGTCAGCCCCCAAAACCTTAGGGGGCTTGAATGCTCCACCAGTGAAATCTCTCTGATGTTCCTGACTCTGGGTGTCCCCATCCAACTTTTCTGTGTTCCCAACTCCTCCTCTTCCTGATATTTCTGACTCTGCTCCTGCACACCTGGGAGTTTTGGGTGACCCTGCCCACCTTTGTGTGTTCCCAGCTCCTCCTCCTCCTTGATATTCCTGATTCTGTTCCTGCATGCCTATGACCTTTGGGTGTCCCCGCCTCCTTTATGTGTTCCCAGCTCCTCCTCCTCCTTGATATTCCTGATTCTGTTCCTGCATGCCTATGACCTTTGGGTGTCCCCGCCTCCTTTATGTGTTCTCAGCTCCTCCTCCTCTCCTTGATATTCCTGGCTCTGATCCTGAACACTCAGGAGATTTGGGTGTCCCCGCCCACCTTTGTGTGTTCCCACCTCCTCCTTTCCTTGATTTTCCTGACTCTATTCCTGCTCACCTTGGCATTTTGGGTTTCCCCACCTACCTTTGTATGTTTTCAGCTCCTCCCCTCCTTGATATTAAATGAATCTGATCCTCCATGCCGCTTTGGGTGACCATGTCTCTTTTGTGTGTTCCCAGCTTCTCTATTTCCAGATATTCCTCACTCTGTTCTTGCACTCCCCCCCACCCCCAAGTTTTGGATGACCCCGCCCCCCTTTGTGTGTTCCCAGCTCCTCCCCACCTTGATATTCCTGACTCTGATCCTATTTTCCAAAAAGTTTTGTGTGTTCCCAGTTCCTCTTCTCCTTGATATTCCTGATTCTGTTCCCACACACCTGTGAGTTTTGTGTGCCCCCACTTCCTTTGTGTGTTCCCAGCTCCTCCCCTCCTTGATATTCCATGACTCTGATCCTGCACACTCAGGAGATTTGGGTGTCCCCGTCCACCTTTTGTGTGTTCCCATCTCCTCCTTTCCCTGATTTTCCCGAGTCTATTCCTGCTAAGCTGGCAGTTTTGGGTTTCCCCACCCACCTTTGTGTGTTCTCAGCTCCTCCTCTCCTTGATAATAATGACTCTGATCCTGCATGCCTATGCGCTTTGGTTGACCATGTCTCTTTTCTGTGTTCCCAGCTCCTCTATTCCCTGATGTTCCTGATTCTGTTCCCGCACACCTGGGGAGTTTTGTGTGCCCCCACATCCTTTGTGTATTCCCAGCTCCTCCCCTCCTTGATATTCCTGACTCTGATTCTGCACACTCAGGAGATTTGTGTGTTCCCGGCTCCTCCCCTCCTTCATATTCCTGATTCTATTCCTGCCCTTCTGGAAGTTTTGGGTGACCCCGCTCACCTTTGTGTTTTCCCGGCTCCTCCCCTCCTTGATATTCCTGACTCTGATCCTGCACACTCAGATTTGTGTGTTCCCAGCTCCTCCCCTCCTTGATATTCCTGATTCTGTTCTCGCACACCTGGGAGTTTTGTGTGTTCCCGGCTCCTCCCCTCCTTGATATTCCTGTTTTTTTTCCTGTCCTCCTGGAAGTTTTGGGTGACCCCGCCCATCTTTGTGTGTTCCCAGCTTCTCCCCTCCTTGATATTCCTGATTCTGTTCTCGCAGACCTGGGAGTTTTGTGTGTCCCCCACATCCTTTGTGTGTTCCCAGCTCCTCCCCTCCTTGATATTCCTGTCCTTCTGGAAGTTTTGGGTGACCCCGCCCACCTTTGTGTTTTCCCGGCTCCTCCCCTCCTTGATATTCCTGATTCTGTTCCCACACACATGGGAGTTTTGGGTGACCCCGCCCACCTTTGTGTATTCCCAGCTCCTCCCCTCCTTGATATTCCTGACTCTGATTCTGCACACTCAGGAGATTTGTGTGTTCCCGGCTCCTCCCCTCCTTCATATTCCTGATTCTATTCCTGTCCTTCTGGAAGTTTTGGGTGACCCCGCTCACCTTTGTGTTTTCCCGGCTCCTCCCCTCCTTGATATTCCTGACTCTGATCCTGCACACTCAGATTTGTGTGTTCCCAGCTCCTCCCCTCCTTGATATTCCTGATTCTGTTCTCGCACATCTGGGAGTTTTGTGTGTTCCCGGCTCCTCCCCTCCTTGATATTCCTGTTTTTTTTCCTGTCCTCCTGGAAGTTTTGGGTGACCCCGCCCATCTTTGTGTGTTCCCAGCTTCTCCCCTCCTTGATATTCCTGATTCTGTTCTCGCAGACCTGGGAGTTTTGTGTGTCCCCCACATCCTTTGTGTGTTCCCAGCTCCTCCCCTCCTTGATATTCCTGTCCTTCTGGAAGTTTTGGGTGACCCCGCCCACCTTTGTGTTTTCCCGGCTCCTCCCCTCCTTGATATTCCTGATTCTGTTCCCACACACGGGAGTTTTGGGTGACCCCGCCCACCTTTGTGTGTTCCCAGCTCCTCCCCTTCTTGATATTCCTGATTCTGTTCCCGCACACCTGGGAGTTTTGGGTGACTCCGCCCACCCTTGTGTGTTCCCGGCTCCTCCTCTCCTTGATATACCTGACTCTGATCCTGCACACCTGGGAGTTTTGGGTGACCCCGCCCACCTTTGTGTATTTGTAACCAATCAGACAGGCACTTGCACTACATAATAGTTGGGAGATCTGAAGGAGATTGTGGGGAGGTTTTAGGTGCTTGTACTAGAATCTATCATTAGAGATGAACTTTTTAGGGTGGGTGGGCCATGCGATAAGATGGACAGGAGGACATCCAGATACTTACACTGTACCAGCTCTGCATCTTCTGTGAAAAATAAAGGAGAAAAATAGACGATTAATACCAGATCATCAAAAGACTGCATCCGTCACCGAGAACAAACATTGCTGACTACTTGATATTCAGAAAAAAAAATAAACATGAATCCTTCCATGGCTGTCATGTTGATCCTGTGGCTTCAGTATTTTTGATGTCATGAAGATTGAGGCCGGAGACAGTCAGGAAACAGCATTTCAGAAAGTGCAGGTAACAAACATTGACTTAACCACAAGAGGGCGCCTTCTCACTGTAAGTATACAGTACTCTAAAGTGCTACATATTTGATACAGTATTTTGCTGACATTCCATTTATTAGGACACTGAAATTAGGTTTCTAGTTGCAAATTAAATAAAGGCCTTTTTAAAATTAAAAAAAATTTTTTTTTTTACTTTTTTAAACTCCTGCCGCCTTCCGCAGACCCACCCGGGGCTCTCCCGTCCTACCGGGAGGCACGAGCGAACAGCCAACACATCGGCCGGGGTGGCCGGAATCGGCTTTGATCGGGTTTCGAATCTGGTAACCCGGAAGCGCCTTCTTGACTTTACTTCCAGGTTGCTGAAGCCTTAAAGGCGCCAGATTTAAAAAAAAAAAATATATCAATATTCAAAAACAGCCAAACTTGGCATTTTGAATGCTTTTAAGTGCAAAGGAGGGATTTAGGGTCTTCTAGATCCCAGATCCCTCCATAAAATTACCTGACACGTGACTATCACTGTCACAAGGGATGATTACATTCCTTGTGACAGCAATAAAAGTGATCAGAAAAAAAAAAACGTAAAAGGGAAAGTGTAAAAAAAAAAAAAAAAAAAAAAAATGTATTAAAATAAAATAAATTTAAAAAAAATGTAAAAGGGAAAGTGTAAAAAAAAATGTATTACAATATAATAAATTTTAAAAAAATGTAAAAGGGAAAGTGTAAAAAAAAAAAAAAAAAAAATGTATTAAAATAAAATAAATAAAAAAAAATGTAAAAGGGAAAGTGTAAAAAAAAAAAATGTATTACAATATAATAAATTTAAAAAAAATGTAAAAGGGAAAGTGTAAAAGAAAAAAAAAATGTATTAAAATAAATTTTAAAAAAATGTAAAAGGGAAAGTGTAAAAAAAAAAATAAATAAAAAAAAAATAATGTAAATCGCCGCATTCCTCTGTGCTCGCGCACAAAAGTGAACGCATACGTCCCGCACCCATGAATGTAAACGCATGTGCGGTATCGCCACGAACATTAGCGCAAGAACAATATTTCCCGCACTGGAGCTTTTTTATTCTAAACTAGTAACCATTATAAAAAAAAATTTAAAGGGAAAGTGTAAATTTTTTTTTTTTTTTAAATAAAATAAAAAAGAAAGTAAAGCGCCCCATTCCTCTGTGTTCGTGCACAGAAGAGAACGCATACGTCCCGCGCCCACGAATGTAAACGGAGTTCAAACCACACATGTGAGGTATCGCCACGAACGTTAGAGCGAGAGCAATAATTCTAGCACTGGACCTCCTGGTAACCATTATAAAAAATAATTAAAGCATTGCCTATGGAGACTTTTAAGTACCGTAGTTTGTCACCAGAATGCGCAATTTACAAGAATGACATGTTAGGTATCTATTTAATCGGTGTAACATCACCTTTCACATTATACAAAAAAATTGGGCTAACTTTACTGTTTTTTTTTGTTTTTTTTATAAAAGTGTATTTTTTCCAACAGAATTGCGTTTGAAAGACCGCTTCACAAATACAGTGTGACATAAAATATTGCCGAACAAATATTAATGGCTGCCGTTTTATTCTCTAGGGTCTCTGCTAAAAAAAAAAAAAATTATATATATATATATATATATATATATATATATATATATATATATATATATATATATATATATATATATATATATATATATAATATTTGGGGGTTCTAAGTAATTTTCTTGCAAAAAATACTGATTTTGTGAGCAATCTGAACTTGTAAGCAACAAATGTCAGAAAAAGGTCTGGTCCTTAAGTGGTTGTACATATCCTGATCAGTACTGATATATAGATAATACAGATTCTGATCAGTACTGATATATAGATAATACAGATTCTCATCAGTGCTGATATATAGATAACACACATTCTGATAAGTACTGATATATATATATAGATAATACAGATTCTGATCAATGCTGATATATAGATAACACACATTCTGATAAGTACTGATATATATATATATATAGATAATACAGATTCTGATTAGTACTTATAGATGATCCAGATTCTGATCAGTACTGATATATAGATAATACAGATTCTGATCAGTACCAATATATAGATAATACAGATTCTGATCAGTACCAATATATAGATAATACAGATTCTGATTAGTACTTATATATAGATAATACAGATTCTGATCAGTACCAATATATAGATAATGCAGATTCTGATCAGTACCAATATATAGATAATACAGATTCTGATCAGTACCAATATATAGATAATACAGATTCTGATCAGTACTGATATATAGATGATCCAGATTCTGATCAGTACTGATATATAGATAATACAGATTCTGATCAGTACCAATATATAGATAATACAGATTCTGATCAGTACTGATATATAGATAATACAGATTCTGATCAGTACCAATATATAGATAATACAGATTCTGATCAGTACCAATATATAGATAATACAGATTCTGATCAGTACCAATATATAGATAATACAGATTATGATCAATAATGATATAGATAATACATATTCTGATCAGGGAATTATCAGATACACCCCAAGTCTCTAACAGATTGAACAATATTTCTCCAAAAGCATTTAGCGCGGTGTGCCGCGTACCCACCTTGCTGTTCCGTATAAAGCCCCGTCCGCCGAACTGCGGGGGGAGGGGTGTCCCGGGTTGGGAGTTGGTTTGGGTGGGCAGCTGGGCATTGCTCTGGTTGATGGGCAGGGTGCCAGGAGGAGGTGAAGTCGGGGTGAGCGTTCCAGGGGCCCTCTCATTGGAGCCTTCCGAGCCCTTCTCCACCATGTTTTCCAATTCGTTGGCGACCAGACGCCTCCGCACAGCGGGGGAGTTGCTGGGCGTGCTACGTGGGGTGAAACTGCCAGTGCTGTAAAGAAAAGAAATATTCTGATATTAATTCCCACATTGATACAATCTATCAGGTCAACACTGTTCATAAGTGATCATTCCGTTTTACTACAAAATGCTTAGTAAGGGTGGAAAAAAACAAAATACCCTAAATACATCAGAAAAGGAACAAAAAACACAAAAATAACACTAAATAAAAAGCTAAATGCCCTACAATACACCAAAAAATGTAAAAAAAAAATAAAATATAGAGCACTAAATACAAATTGAAATGACCCAAAATGCATCAAAAAAACGGGAAAAAATGGCCCAAAACATACCCCCAAAAAAAGAATAAAAACACACCAAAAAAACCCACTAAATTAATGTTACACGACCCAAATACACAAAAAAAAAAAAATGAAATAAAAAATACAATAGAACACTAAATAAAAAATGAATTGACAGAAAATGCATAGAAATAGCACTAAATAAAATAAGGGGAACAAAATAATAAATAGAACATAGTGGGGCCCATTTAGCTTAGTGTTTGTGTGCACAGAGGTCCAAACTTTCTAGTGTTAGGCAAGTGCATTTTCATGCATTTCCTTTGTGCGTTGACATGTGATTTCATGCACCTATATTCCGTGTATTTTCAAATTTGCACAATACACACACACAAAACAAAACAAAACAGAATGATTGACAATAAACAAGAGAATTGGGTCAGGGGGACTTTAAATGAGGCCAATCACTGTAAAGATTAGACACATAAGATATAAAGCACAGTGTTACTTGTGTGGATTTGTAGCATAGTGTCAACAAAATAGGGAGGTTATTTAAGGACTTTAAATGAGAGATGTATACCAGAAAACAGTATTAGCAAAGAATGTTTACTATACCTAAACTCTCAATCAAAAAAAAAAAATAAACAAAAAATACATTTAATAAATAAAAAAAAACAAAATTAAATGACTGACAATGCATTGAAAATAAAATGAATACATAGATAAATAAATAAAACACAATCAACTCTGAATAATAAAAAAAAATACACAAAACAAAATACATTTAATAAATAAAAAAACAAAATTGAATGACTGACAATGCATTGAAGATAAAATGAATACACAGATAAATAAATAAAACACATACAACTCTAAATAAAAAAAAAAATAAAACAAAATACACAAAAACAAAGTACATTTAAGAAATAAAAAAAAAAAAAAAATTGAACGACTGACAATGCATCGGAAATAAAATGAATACATAGATAAATAAAAAAACAAAATTGAATGACTGACAATGCATTGAAGATAAAATGAATACACAGATAAATAAATAAAACACATACAACTCTAAATAAAAAAAAAAAAAATAAAACAAAATACACAAAAACAAAGTACATTTAGGAAATAAAAAAAAAAAAAAAAAATTGAATGACTGACAATGCATCGGAAATAAAATGAATACATAGATAAATAAAAAAACAAAATTGAATGACTGACAATGCATTGAAGATAAAATGAATACACAGATAAATAAATAAAACACATACAACTCTAAATAAAAAAAAAAAATAAAACAAAATACACAAAAACAAAGTACATTTAAGAAATAAAAAAAAAAAAAAATTGAATGACTGACAATGCATCGGAAATAAAATGAATACATAGATAAATAAATAAAACACATACAACTCTAAATAAAAAAATAAATAAAACAAAATACACAAAACAAAGTACATTTAAGAAATAAAAAACAAAAATCGAATGACTGACAATGCATCAAAAATAAAATGAATGAATAGATAAATAAATAAATAAAACACATACAACTCTAAATAAAAAAATAAAAATAAACTAAATGACCCGAAATACACAAACAAATACAATAAAATAAACAAAAAATACAATAAAATTATAAATAATACAAAAAACACGCTAAATAAAGATTTAAAAAATAGTAGGTCATTTTTTTTCCCCCTTCCCATATTCCCCTTCATTCAATAAAAGTGAGTGTATCTGAAATTGGTCATCCTGTTGCAAAACCAATTTCGTCATTCTCACTTCCTATTCTTATAAATGAGCCCCCCCATTTACAGCACACATAGGCCACATTGGGCACCTACCTTCATGAACCTAAGAGGTCCTCTGTCTAGTCAGTATAAGGGCCCGTCCCCCCCCCAGACTCCCGTCTGTCCCTCAGGCACTGCCAGGACTGAGCCCATTGTATTCACCGCCCTGAAGGCTTCTTGATTAGCCCCTCCGAATAATTAGCACGTCCTCGCAATCTGCACAGCTGGCTGTTTACTCTTCGCCTTCTCAGCCGCGTTCTAACAGGATCACAAACAGTCCCTCTTCCTTCTTGTGTCACGCCGCCCCGAGTTTATGTAATCGCAGTTCCTATTGTGTAACTGATTGACAGCAACCCACTGGTGGGGGGGTCTGCTGGCCATAGCTGCTCCTCGCTCACATTGGGAAAGGGGATGAAGGCGTCACTGTAAGGCCCCGTTCACACTTGAGCGATGTTCCCACATTCGCGTTTTTCGCGCTTTTTTTTTTTGCTCATTTTTGGAGTGGCGTCATTCATTTTAGAACCGATCACCCTCCACTCCAAAAACGCACCAAAAAAAAGCTCACGTGCCAAATACTGGCACTGAACCAGGTGCGTTTGGCATCAGGCGTTTCGCTACAATTTTTGCATGTTTTCTCCCGCGACAATTGTTGCAAAATCACACCGTGTTTGGGGGGGTGCCATTAGGAAATAAGGGCGTTGCACATTTTGCCGCTATTCTGGAAAATGCGTGAGTCTGCCGATACGCTAATGCCCCGTACACACGGTCAGACATTGTTCGGACATTCCGACAAAAAAATCCATGGATTTTTTCCGACGGATGTTGGCTCAAAATTTTCTTGCATGCACACGGTCACACAAAGTTGTCGGAAAATCCGATCATTCTGAACGCGGTGACGCAGTAGCCAATAGCTTTCATCTCTTAATTTATTCTGAGCATGCGTGGCACTTTGTGTGTCGGATTTGTGTACACACGATCGGAATTGAACCGATCGGATTTTGTTGTCGGAAAATTTTATAGCAAGCTCTCAAACTTTGTGTGTCGGAAATTCAGACGGAAAAAGTCCGATGGAGCCCACACACGATCGGAATTTCTGACAACACAATCCGATCGCACTTTTTCCGTCTGAAAATCTGACCTAGTTATAAAGCAGTGAATGCGACTTTCACCAAATGTTCTCTGGCAGTAAGGCTCCGATTACATTTCGCAATTTGGAATCGCGGGCAAAAATGCTGCGATTCTTCCCGCGGTTCTAAATCGCATGGCAATCACTGCAAGACACGTGACGTGCGTTTGGGTGCAATCGTACTTCAATGGCACACGAAATGCAATGCGATTCTGCCGCTATTGTCGCGCGGCAATCCTAGCAAGCCTTCAAAAATCAGATGAAGTTTGCTGCCCGAAAAGGAGCAGGAGCTTTTTAAACAAGCATTGAACTGAAAGGGATGGTCCTATGCGACGTGCAGAATCGCACCCAGAAAATCGTGCAGCACAAGCGCTCGTTCTCGCGATGCGATAAGTGAACGGGGATCTGAATAAATCACTGCCAATAAAAAACACAGACGCCGGGAAGATTTACCCGCAGTAAATGTTTGCCGATTGTCGGATTGATTGCTTTATAAATACGCCCCCAGCTGTTTAATTTCCTTCATCAAAACTTTCCGCTTACAAAAAGGAAAATGCCGCCAGCAGACCCTGGCACTGGATTTTTATTTCACCCACATGAAATTAATATTTAAAATGTATCTAAACCCCCCCAAAAAATTAAAAAAAAACATCAGCATTGTGGTTGTTTGCCGGCCTCCCAGAGAAAAAAAAAAAACAGCCGCAGCCACTGGTCTTCAGAGATACCCGAGAACAATGTAACTGAAAAAAGTCAGCGGCATCAGGGAACGCAGGAAGCAGCCCGTGAGATTTCTGGCAGGATCAACGGGTATTTCTTTGAATGTATTGACCAGATTTATTTATATATATATATATATACACACACACACACAGTATATTATATTACATATAATATATATACACTTTATATAATATAGATCTATATCTATCTATCTGTCTATCTACATACATACATAATCATTTATTATGACATAATATATAATAAAAAATCATATATAATATATACTGCGTCTCTCTCATATATATATATATAAAAATATATAAAAAAAAATATATATATATATATATATATATATATATATATATATACATACATACACACACACAGTATATTATACACACACACACACACACACACACACATACATACATATACACACACACACACAGTATACATTATATATGATTTTATATTATATATTGTCATATTAAATGATATTATGTTATTTTATATTTTAGGTCATGTTATATTATATATTGGGTTACAGTATATAAAATTATATTATATTGTATATTAAGTTATGTTATATTATATATCATTTTATATTATGTTACATTGATATAATATAAAAAATATATAACCTATTATAATATTATTTAATATAAAATATATTATATTAGGTTATATACAATTATGTTATATATATTATATATTAGGTTATGTTATATTATATATGATTTTTTATGTTACATTTAATATAATATAATATAATATAATATAACCTAATACAATATAATTTAATATATAATATAATATAATATAATATATATTTTATTATATTAGGTTATATATTATATGATGTTATATTAGATTAAATTATATCATGTTAGGTTATGTTATATTATATATTATATTATTGTATATATCTTATATAAAATTAAAATATTATGTTATATATTAGGTTATGTTATATTATGGTATTTTATATATTATATGATATTGTATTTTTGTTTTCTGCGTTTGGATACACCTTTAATGTAAACTCTACCAATGAGCTATTCTTTTCTCTGTTTAAGTCTGTTAAAAACACGATGAAGGCCCCATTCACACTCTGCACGTTCCCAGAATGCGTAGAAAACGTGCGTAAATGTGATTCGTGGTTGCAGTGCTATTAATTCTTAAGGGCACCCAAACACGGCTAGCAGACGCGCGTTTTGTCGTGGAAAAACGCACCAAAACGCTTTCTAAAAAGAACGCATAAAGCTCACCGCCTAGAAAGGTACGTAAGCTTGTTTGCCATGTTTGTCGCGGATAGGGCAGCCCATTCACGTGAACGTCCTGCTGTATGTTCATTGTATGAAAAAACGCCCCAAAACGCGGGCGGGAAAGCAGGTTCCCATATTGTGAATGGGGCTTATGAGAGTCTTCTTATATCTGTTCAATAAAAAAAAAAAAAAATCCGCCAGTGATCTTGTCATCTGACAACTTCCTTTCCTGCACTCTCATTGGTTACATTGTTCCCAGATATCTTTGATGACTTCAGAACACCTCCACCCTGTGTTATGGAGAAAGGGAGGTGTTTGTAGTCCAGATCAGGAAAGCAGCCTAGGGTGACAACGCTACTTCTCCATAGGCAGTACAGTGAGAGGGTGTTGTCACCAAGCGTGTGAATGGCAGGATCACCAGGTGAAATTAAAAGAGAAAAGAAAAGCCTGGACATAGAAAACCAATGCAGCCACCACATCTAGGGACTGATATGCTATAATAGAATACCTTTAGATTTTTGGGCTTGGATCCCCTTTAAGAATCTGTAAATCTGTAATCTTTTCGGCAGCAGTTGTCAGCGTGGAGATAATATACAGCTGTGGTGGGTTAATAAGTAGCCAAGTATTGCCTTGTTGAAGCTCAATTCATCTCTCTGCTGTGTCACCATAACCTCTACAGCTGATGTATGAGATGACTACTTGGAGGCCGCGTGCATCAAAGCCAGCCGCGGCCGTGGCAAATGTTTGCATTACAGAAAAATTTGCTGTGAATGGGGCGGCTTCATTACTTTTTTTTTGGGGGGCGTTTTTCCTTTAGTTTCACCCGGTGATCCTGTCAGTAACACACTTCCCGTTCTAGGGTGACATCCTCACTCACTGCACTGCATTTATGGAGCTGCAGCATTGTCGCCCATGGACAGGAATACAGAACACCTCCCCCTTTCTCTCCTTCTATACAGTATATACAGAGGATCAGCAGAGCTGGGGGTTACTACTAACTAGAGGGGAGCAACCAGCAGACTGCACAACATGGTGTTCAACATGAGAACCCAAGAGCAGAAGGACTGGAGAGAGAGGACTGAGCGGCAGAGGATCAGCAGAGCTGGGGGACCAGAGCGGGAGAAGCTAGCAGATGTCACACATGGTGAGCAGCATGGGAGCAATATAGTGGGGGGTGAACAGGGACCAGAGAGAAGGATCAGCAGAGCTGGAGGTTACTAATGAGTTGGGGATCAGCAGAGCCGGGGTTTACTATTAAGTGGGGGATCAGCAGAGCTGGGGGGTTACTACTGAGTGGGGGGTCAGCAAAGCTGGGGGTTACTACTGAGAAGGGAATCAGCAAAGCTGGGGGTTACTACTGAATGGGGGATCAGCAAAGCTGAGGTTACTACTGAGTGGGGGGTCAGCAAAGCTGGTGGTTACTACTGAGTGGGGAATCAGCAGAGCTGGGGGTTACTACTGAGTGGGGGATCAGCAAAGCTGGGGGTTACTGCTGAGTGGGGGATCAGCAAAGCTGGGGGTTACTACTCAGTGGGGAATCAGCAAAGCTGGGGGTTACTACTGAGTGAGGGATCAGCAAAGCTGGAGGTTACTACTGAGTGGGAGATCAGCAGAGCTGGGGGTTACTACTGAGTGGGGGATCAGCAAAGCTGGGGGTTACTGCTGAGTGGGGGATCAGCAAAGCTGGGGGTTACTACTGAGTGGGGGATCAGCAAAGCTGGGGGTTACTACTGAGTGGGGGATCAGCAAAGCTGGGAGTTACTGCTGAGTGGGGGATCAGCAAAGCTGGGGGTTACTACTCAGTGGGGAATCAGCAAAGCTGGGGGTTACTACTGAGTGAGGGATCAGCAAAGCTGGAGGTTACTACTGAGTGGGAGATCAGCAGAGCTGGGGGTTACTACTGAGTGGGGGATCAGCAAAGCTGGGGGTTACTGCTGAGTGGGGGATCAGCAAAGCTGGGGGTTACTACTGAGTGGGGGATCAGCAAAGCTGGGGGTTACTACTGAGTGGGGGATCAGCAAAGCTGGGGGTTACTAACGAGTGGGGGATCAGCAAAGCTGGGGGTTACTACTGAGTGGGGAATCAGCAAAGCTGGGGGTTACTACTGAGTGGGGGATCAGCAAAGCTGGGGGTTACTGCTGAGTGGGGGATCAGCAGAGCATGGTGGTTATTACTGAGTGGGGGATCAGCAAAGCTGGGGGTTACTAATGAGTGGGGGATCAGCAGAGCTGGGGGTTATTACTGAGTGGGGGATCAGCAAAGCTGGGGATTACTACTGAGTGGGGGATCAGCAGAGCTGGAGGTTATTACTGAGTGGGGGTTCAGCAGAGCTGGAGGTTATTACTGAGTGGGGGATCAGCAGAGCTGGGGGTACTACTGAGCAGGGCATCTGTTGAATGAGAGTACTAATGAGCTGGGGATCTGCCGCACAGGGGTACTACTGAGCTGGGGTTCTACTGGGCCCCCTTTAAAACAAGTCAAAGAAAATAAGCCTTAAGGAAACTCAATAATGCATTGCGTTACAATTTTTGAGATGTGTCCAATTTTCAGATGGTTTTGAGGCATTGGCAACACATTATTTTCAATAAGCTGCCTTAACGCAACTCATGTTGACGTCTGACATACCACGTGTTAGCGCCCTGCCCAAGCGTTATACGGGCCCACTAGGTTTCTATGTAAACCACTGGTGGTAAGTTGCAAGGATCTCATTGAAAGGTTATCGTGATTAAAATGCTGGTTGAAATTGCCCAACAGGTGTACGGCCAAAATCAGGATTCATGAAAGCATGGGAAACATCCTCCACAGTTGCCATGTAATATTCTGAAGATGCCAGTTGCCTGGCTCGTTCTTGGTGATCCTCTAGGTCAGCCTTTCTCAACCTTTTTACCCTAGAGCAGTGGTTTCCAAACAGGAAAGAATAGAGCCCCGTCATTGGTATCAGTGGGAGGAATAGTGTCCCATCATTGAGGTCAGTGGGAGGAATAGTGTCCCATCATTGAGGTCAGTGGGAGGAATAGTGTCCCATCATTGAGGTCAGTGGGAGGAATAGTGCCCCATCATTGAGGTCAGGGGGAGGAATAGTGCCCCATCATTGAGGTCAGGGGGAGGAATAGTGCCCCATCATTGAGGTCAGTGGGAGGAATAGTGTCCCATCATTGAGGTCAGTGGGAGGAATAGTGTCCCATCATTGAGGTCAGTAGGAGGAATAGTGCCCCATCATTGAGGTCAGGGGGAGGAATAGTGCCCCATCATTGAGGTCAGTGGGAGGAATAGTGCCCCATCATTGAGGTCAGTGGGAGGAATAGTGCCCCATCATTGAGGTCAGTGGGAGGAATAGTGTCCCATCATTGAGGTCAGTAGGAGGAATAGTGCCCCATCATTGAGGTCAGTGGGAGGAATAGTGCCCCATCATTGAGGTCAGGGGGAGGAATAGTGCCCCATCATTGAGGTCAGTGGGAGGAATAGTGTCCCATCATTGAGGTCAGTGGGAGGAATAGTGCCCCATCATTGAGGTCAGTGGGAGGAATAGTAGGGACAAGTAGAGGGCCACAGTTTGGAGACCACTGATATAGAGAACAGGGAAGGTACAAAGACGTTTTTATAATGGGCTTCATATGCCGGCCTCGGACATCAAGCAGCACCGGAGCCAGGAGATCCTTCTATTTATAAGGAATGGTGGTCACACCAGAAGAACGAGGAAGGAAACAGAACACTTCAGAAGCGGCGCTCTTATCAAATGCCAACTCTTCAACTCTCGGCTAATGCGATGTCCATGGGAAGTGATAAATGGAACCTTCCGCTCCGCAATGTCATCCACAGACAGAAGTTGGGACATACGGGGGGACAATCAGCTCAACGGTGTTCTTAGAAGAACCACATCAATTTTCAACAAAGGTTTTTAAAAAAAATTGTCCTGTGGAACTGAGAACTGTGAAATTCCATAGGAAACCAGTCCCAGCCAAAAACAATAGAGGCCAGTGGTGTCACGGCCTCACTTCAACCTTTAGAGGTGACCTCCAGGCAGACAAGATAAGGGCACAAATAACTTATTACCAGCAAAATGATTAGTATTTCTGTCCATCCACTCCTGAGATTTACACAGCTCCGTCACACAGTACAGCCCTATCTGGAAGACTTTTTCTCTTTTGAAGTTCTGTAGCACTTACAGATCTTGCCCCTCCCCCAGCCTGTGGTTGGACAGTAAAAGAAAAGCAGCAGAATCATGAGCTCTTTTACCTGTCAGTCAGTCAATCCTATCAGCATGTCCCCTGTTAGCACTGCGGCACAGCTAATTGGGTCTTTTTGTTCCCTCTCTCCCAGTTTGAGCTCTGCTGTACAAGGACTACAGAGGCTCCTGCAGGCCCTTTAAGGGACATTTTATTATGTGTTTTTATTATTATTATCATGTGTTGTTAATAATATTATTTGTTTTTATAATCATGTGTTTTTATTTTATTTATCATTATTATTTTTATTATTATTATTATTATGTACTGTTAATAATAATAAATAATAATAATAATAATATTATTCAGTTCTATTTTTATATTATTTGGTTTTATTTTTATTATTATTTGGTCTTATTATGTATTTTTATTTTTATTTATTATTATTATTATTATTATTATTATTATTATTATTATTATGTGTTGTTATTTAGCTTTATTTTCATTATGTGTTTTTATTTTTATTATTATTATTATATTTTTTTTAATTACTATGTGGTTGTTATTATTATTAGTATTTTGTTTTATTATTATTATTATTATTATTATTATTATTATTATGTATTTTATTTATTTTTTATTCATATGTGTTTTTGATTACCACATTTTTTTTATCAATATTATTTTATCCATATTTCAACAGGGCAGCCATCTTTATTAACCTTATTGTATAAGAAGGGTAAGCTTGGTGCTTAGGTGTGGAGCAGTGATTGTTCTTTACAGCGTGGGGGTCCCCTCTCCAATCCATACCAGGCCCAGGCACACCAAAATTAAAAAGACAAAAACCCATGGGGTTCACCTTAAAATCCATAGCAGACCCTAGTTAGTATAAATTTTAAACAAAATTTTAAAAAATCTGTGTGCCCCCCCCCCCAAAAAAAAAATCCATGCCAGACCTCCCAAAGCACCCCCCTATGTTGAGGAGGTTGGCTGGTATGGTTCAGGGGGGGGGGGCTCACTCACTCGTATTCCCCATTTTCTGGCCTGCCATGCTACATGCTCTGATTAAGGGTCTGGCATAGATCTAAAAAATGGCGTGGGGTTCCCCCCCAAAATACATACCAGACCCTTCATCTGAGCATGCAGCCACAGCAGGCCAGGAAAGGGGCCATACCTAAGGGTCTGCTATGGATTTTGGGGGGACACCATGCTGTTTTCTGGCCTGCCATGCTACATGCTCCAATTAAGAGTCTGGTATGGATCTCGGGAAGGGACCCCATGTCAAAATTGAAAAAAATGGCGTGGGGTCCCCCCCAAAATACATACCAGACCCTTCACCTGAGCATGCAGGCCAGGAAAGGGGCCACACCTAAAAGGTCTGCTATGGATTTTGGGGGGACCCCATGCTGTTTTTTTTTTTTTTTTTCATTTTGGTGTGGGGTTCCCTTTGAAATCGATGGTTGACCCAAAGAGCCTGGTATGTATAGAGGGACCCCCACGCTTTTTTTTTTCTATAATTTTTTTTAACTGGCACTTTTTTTTTACATTCTGCTGGCAGCGGGGAATCCTCCTTCCTACACCCCAAGAAAGCGCAGCGTGCTTTGCACATTGCGCAATAGGGAACCGGCAGTGAAGCTGAAAGGCTTCACTGCCGGTTCCCCTTAAGATGAATGGCGGCGGCACCCGGGAGCCGATCGGAAATTCGGCTGGGGTGCCGACATCGACACCCTGGACAGGTAAGTGTCCTAATATTAAAAGTCAGCAGCTGCAGTATTTGAAGCTGCTGACTTCTCATTTTTTTCGTGAAGGGGGGGCGGAACTGCTCTTTAACCACTAGACGACCAGCGCACGTATGTCGGCACAATGGCACGGCTGGGCAAATGGGTGTACAGGTACCTCCCCTCTAAATCGTGACATTGTGGGCGCGCGCGCGCCCGCCGCATGCTCCAAGACCGTGCACGTGGATCCCGCGGACTCGATGTACGCCGGGTGCCCGCGATCGTGTCACGGAGCGGAAGAACGGAGAGATGCCTATGTAAGCAAGGCATTTCCCCGTTCTGCCTAGTGACACGACAGAGATCCACTGCTCCCTGTCATCGGGAGCGGTGATCGCTGTCATGTGAGTGGTAGCCCCTCACCCCCACAGTTAGAATCACTCCCTAGGACTCACTTAACCCCTTGATCGCCCCCCTAGTGTTTAACCCACTTCCCTGCCAGTGTCATTTACACAGTAATCAGTGCATTTTTATAGCACTGATCGCTGTATAAATGATAATGGTCCGAAAATGGTGTCAAAAGTGTCCGATGTGTCCGCCAAAATGTCGCAGTCACGATAAAAATCGCAGATCGCCGCCATTACTAATAAAAAAAAAAAAATTAATAATAAAAATGCTATAAATCTATCCCTTATTTTGTAGACGCTATACATTTTGCTCAAACCAATCAATATAATATTGCGATTTTTTTTTACCAAAAATATGTAGAAGAATACATATCGGCCTAAACTGAGAAAAAAAGATTGTTTTTTATATATTTTTGGGGGATATTTATTATAGTAAAAAATATTGCTTTTTTTTTTTTTTTTTCAAAATTGTCGCTCTGTTTTTGTTTATAGCGCAAAAAATAAAAACCGCAGAGGTGATCAAATACCACCAAAAGAAAGATCTATTTGTGGGGGAAAAAGGACGTAAATTTTGTTTGGGTGCAACGCCGCACGACCGCGCAATTGTCAGTTAAAGCGACGCAGTGCCGAATCGCAAAAAGTGCTCAGGTCAGGATGGGGGTAAAATCTTCCGGGGCTGAAGTGGTTAAGGACACGTCGGCTGGACGGCCGTCCATTACTTAACAACCTGCGCTATTCCGAATTTAATAAAACTAATGACGAAGATACGAAACATATTTCGAGGTCTATTAACGAATGCATCCGAGTCAGCCCCCCCCCACCCCCGATGATCTCCCTCTCATTGGTTTGGGTGACAGGTGTTGGAGCAGCTGTCCCTACACAGTGACAGATGGCCTTAAAGAGAAAGTGTCGGAGGTGTCAGCTGCTTTTGACAACCAGCCCGACGCTGCCCCCGGTGGTCACACAAGGGAATGCCTCACCATATTCCGTTCATTGAAAAATCAAGAGCAAAGCTGGCCTTACACTAGAAAATCCGATTGTGTCTCAGTTTAAATCAAATGTATAATCCATTATTTCCAATTGACCACCTGAGGAAAAAAAAAAAAAAATAGCGCAAGGTTAGCATCGGCAGTTTCTCTCATGATGGCCAATCTTGATTTTATCAAGTGCCTATTTACCCAATTGCAGCAGTGCAAACTGCATTCATTGCTGCATTGCAATACCGCTGATTTTGAATGGCACACCAGCGCTCATGCATCGCAGCCAGAGTGGATAAAAATTAATGTTTTTTTTTTGTTTTTTTTTTAAAGATTTTAAAAAATCAGTTTTTTTTAATTTAAATCAGATCATTTTTATTTAACTCAGATTTTTTTTCATTCAAATCAGATTTTTTTTAATTTTTATCAAATTTATTTTATTAACATGCTTTTGGAGTAAAAAAGATAGTTTTCTATTTAAGGTACATTAATAATTTAGTTTATTCATCATGAAATGGAGCTTAGTTATGTAGCATGAGGCTGTATATTCTGCAATATTTACATTTTTGGTAAACTCATTCAACGAATCCAAGCTGAGATAACATGCACTACATTGATACATTCACACAATTTCTCACTAACCATGAGATAAAATAAAGTTCAGGAATATTCCTTTATCCCATTGTTTTGCAAATCTATGTACACTACAAACTGTATGATTGAAGAGGTTCTGATATCGCTGGTTTACTAACCTGACAGCTTATTGTTCTAAATAGGAAACCTTCATTTTCTTTGCAAATAATAAAGATTCTAACCACCAGCAAGAATAAGTCCTTACATCACACCTGTCATTTCAGATCTATAATGGCTGCGCCTGTTAGCGGGGATCCACTCGCCTGCTGCCGCCACGTGATGTGTCACTGCCGCATCACCAGCCGTCCCATTAAAGTGAATGGGACTGTCGGGGAGCCGACGGCGGGTCAGAGGAGGAGCTGCCGGACAGAGATGACAGCTGCTCTTTAAAAATGATGATTTAAATCAAATCCACCCGATTGCAGCACGCCGAAGTGGCCGACAACACGTCGTACTGCGTCACGTTACAAATTTTCTGAAGTTTTGGTGCATTGGCACCCTAATATTATTAATGCCCCCCCCCCCCCCCCCCAGTTGTTCAGGAACTTCAATTCCCATCATGCCTAGTTGTGTCTGTGAATGTTAGAGTTTTACAATGCCTCCTGGGATGTGTAGTTCCACAACAGCTGGGAGATATAGATCTATATATAGATCTATATATATATATACACATATATATATATATATATATATATATATATATATATATATATATATATATAGATAGATATATATATAGAGATATATATATATATCTCTATATATATCTATATATAGAGATATATATATCTCTATATATATATATATATATATATATATATATATATATATCTCTATATATAGATATACATATAGATCTATATATATATAGATCTATATATATAGATATAGATATAGATATAGATATATATATAGATATATATCTATATCTATAGATATAGATATATATCTATATATATATCTATATAGATATATCTATACATATCTATATCTATAGATATAGATATATAGATATATCTATATCTATAGATATAGATATATAGATATATATCTATATCTATAGATAGATATAGATATATATATATATATATATATATATATATATAGTTTGGAGATCCCTGCCTTATAGCAATGCAAAATAACACACAAAAAAAATATATATATATATAAATGGGCCCCCGAGAGCCTGATCACACCACAGCATTGTGGTAACCGCGCTAAATAGAACCCCAGCGCAACGCGCAAGGGACGTGCATTGCGGCACTGCGTTTCAACAAAGCAATCGTTTGCTGCACTGACATAATATGATAGACACACCTTTTTTTTTTTTTTTTTTTTTTTTGAGCAGTGAACTTCAATGCATGGCAGTGCTTTTAAGACACTAAAAAAAAAAAAAAATGCGAACCACTGCCAATGTTGTCTCTTCCAATTGCTTTTATTTAACCACAAGCAGCATAGAAATCGTCCGCGCCCAGGAAACTGCCCCTCTTTGACACGCTTCACCATAACTGGCATAAGGAAAATTGGGAGAGGTGGAAGTGCAGGGGGCAGTTGCTGATTCTGACCCACACAGGTCCACGCCTAGAAAGCTTTGTGGACAATCTCGGTACTGGTACAAAATAACACATAAATTGTAATAAAAATAAGTTTAATACATAAAGAAAAAAAGCATAGAAAGTTTAAAATTGTATACACCTCAATTAACTAGCTACTAACAGGTTCCCCCGTAGAGTTTCTGTTGAAGTGGTGTATACGTAGTTTCCTCTACCGGTTTCGCGGCAAATGGGTGAGCGGGTCTTCTTGTTTTAACATTGAATGTAACAATCTATTATGCTCTGTTTAAATGTATTATTTGCTTCATATCAGGGGCGGACTGACAACTCATGGGGCCCCCGGGCAATAGGAGATTATGGGGCCCCAGGCAATAGATTATGGGGCCACACAGTATACACACACACACATACAGTATACACACACAGACACACAATATACACACACGGTATACACACACACACACACAGTATACACACACAGACACACAATATACACGCACAGTATACACACACACACACATACAGTATACACACACACACACAATATACACGCACAGTATACACACACACACACACACAATATACACGCACAGTATACACACACACACACACATACAGTATACACACACACACACAATATACACGCACAGTATACACACACACACACACACACACATACAGTATACACACACACACACACACACACACACACACACAGTATACACACACACATACAGTATACACACACAGTATACACACAGTATATACACACACACATACAGTATACACACACAGTATATACACACACACACATACAGTATACACACACAGTATATATACACACACACACAGTATACACACACAGTATACACACACAGTATATATATACACACACACACAGTATACACACACAGTATACACACACAGTATACACACACAGTATATACACACACACATACAGTATACACACACACATACAGTATACACACACAGTATATACACACACACATACAGTATACACACACAGTATATACACACACACATACAGTATACACACACAGTATACACACACACACAGTATATACACACACACATACAGTATACACACACAGTATATACACACACACATACAGTATACACACACAGTATATACACACACACATACAGTATACACACACAGTATACACACACACACACAGTATATACACACACACATACAGTATACACACACAGTATATACACACACACACATACAGTATACAAACACAGTATACACACACAGTATATACACACACAGTATATACACACACACACACATACAGTATACACACACAGTATACACACACAGTATATACACACACACACATACAGTATACAAACACAGTATACACACACAGTATATACACATACAGTATACACACACAGTATACACACACACACACATACAGTATACAAACACAGTATACACACACAGTATATACACACACATACAGTATACACACAGAGACACACAATATACACACACACACAGAATACACACACATACAGTATACATACACAGACACACAATATACACACACACAGAATATACACACACACACACACACACACACACACTGAAAAGGTACTGGAGAGGTGGGGCAGCTATAATCTTTTTACATACTGTCCCTGGTTTTATTGAGGCTGACAACCCTGATGGGGCCCCTTAATGGCATGGGGCCCTCGGGCAGTGCCCGAATGGTCAGTCCGCCCCTGCTCCATAGACCACTCCTCCTGAAGAAGCGTCTTTTGCTGCAAAACCGGTAGAGGAAACTACGTATAAACCCCACTTCAACAGAAACTCTACGGGGGGACCTGTTAGTAGCTAGTTAATTGAGGTGTATACAATTTTAAACTTTGTTTGTATGCTTTTTTTCTTTATGTATTAAACTTATTTTTATTACAATTTATGTGTTATTTTTTAACAGTACCGAGATAGTCCATAAAACTATTCTAGGCGTGGACCTGTGTGGGTCAGCACCAGCAACTGCCCCCTGCACTTTCACCTCTCCCAATTTTCCAAACCCTGACCTGGATGATGGTACTTTTATATGATCTATTATCCCTTAATACTTGAGGCTACGCTCACAAATTGCCATAACTGGCATAAGGGTGGCACACATTATGCTGTGCTGTGCAAGGCACGTCCATCAGCAAGAGGCGTTGAGATTCACATTTAATGCGCATCGCTGCAGACCAAGCAAACACGTGCGCTACCAGCCAGCCATAGATGGATCGGATCTCAGCGGGTTCAGCAGGATCCGGCTGAAATTCGAACCGCGTGCGGGCAGGCTGAATGTACCAAGTTAATCGATCGATCAACCTGGGGAAAACCAGCCTGACAGATTTACCTGCGATTATCGCTAGCAGCTTCTATAGCCACTAGCAATAATCACTGTCTTGTCTTGACCGATCCTCCCCCCCCCCCCGAAGACAATTGCTCGGCAGGACGGATTCCCCTGTCAGCACTGTCTGTGCTGATGGGGAATCGTGTGAATTTAATTTCTGCAACCCGTGGTTGCAGGCAGTGGCGGCCAGTAGCTTTATGTTTAGGGGGGGGGGCGGCAAAAGCCACCCACCCCACCACCGCGGCACCTCAAACCCGAAACCAAAAATGCCCGAAAACCAAAACCGACCGTTTTAAATATTTTTATATAATAATTGTATTATATTCGACTTTTTAATTAATATCTTCAATTTAAATGAATATTACATTTATTGTCGGCCATTATTGGCACCTTTAGCGCAAGAAAAGCTCAGGAATAAAATGCATCCCTTTAAATTCCATGTATGTCTTCACACCGGTCCATTGCGCTTCCATTGCGGTGTTAATATTCCAGCTTGGTGCATTTTGGGTCAGTTAAAAGAAAAAAAAAAACACACACAAAAAAATGCACTGAAAACGCAGCAAGAACGCATCATTAACGCACCCGTGTTACGTTTTTGATGCGGTTTTTGAGTCACGTGACCTATGAAAAACACACCATAAGCAAGGTAATCATGGTAAAAATCAGGCCAAAATCGCGATAAAATCGCGAACTGTGAACTCGCACAGGAATCAAATCACATGGGTGTTCTCACAATTCCAGTGCGGCGAAAAAATAAAATGATATTTTCTACTTTCTGTTATAAAACATATCCAATAAAATCAGATTTCTTCATAAATTTAGGGCAAAATGTATTCTGTATACATGTCTTTGGTAAAAAAAAAAAAAAAAAAAAAAACACCAATAAGTGTATATTAATTGGTGTAAGTAAAAGTTATAGCGCCTACAAGCTATGGGACATTATGGAATTTATGTAGCTATAGGCGCTATACTAGTAATGGCGGTGATCAGCGACTCACAGTGTGACTGTGATAGAGTGGCGGCAAATCTGGTGCTAACTGACACTGACGTCGCTAGTGAAACAAATACAGTGATCAAATGTAATACTGTACTAATGACACTGGCTGGGAAGAGGCTACAGCGGTAGTAAACCGCTGGGTGATTTTTTTTTTTCTGACCTGGAAGGTAAAGCCATAATGTGCTGGTATGTATCGCATACCAGCACATTATGTGAAACTTGTCTGAAAACGAAGCCTAAACGGCGCACGGAATACATAAAAACTATCGATGCAGCGATACCGAATATTTATCGACGAGTTTGGGTACCAATACTTTTGGTCAAGTCCTCGCCGATACTGAGTACCAATACCTTTTGAGAAACAATTTGTGCCCATACAAAATGAATGGGCTCAAATTGCAATGCAAAGAATCGCATGCGATTTGAACAGGAATGCGTTGCGCAATTCCTATCCGAGTCACATGCAGTTTCCCACACCGCTCCTGTGTGAACCCAGAGTACGAGTACTTGTGAAAATGCTCTCGGATACCAGTATTTGTGCGACTCCAAATAAAAAGCCTTCTTACGTTCCTCCTTGTAAAGATGCATCAGAATGGATACTGAGCCACTCATGAGCAGCTTAATGGGCATTCTCAGTGCACCTCAGTGCCAGGATGAAAGAACTGCGATACGAATGCACGGGAGTTGCATCTTCCCAGCCCAACCAACCATAATGGCTGAAGACCCCAAACCCAGATGAAGAAGCCGGGGAGAAGGTTTTGTTGCCGGTAAGAGAGCTTGAGGAGTTGACATCATCCCAGCCCAACCAATCATTATGGCTAAGGACCCAGAACCCCGATGAAGAAGCCGGGGGAGAAGGTGTTGATGCCGGTAAGAGAGCCTGAGGATGGAGCATTAGTGGGGCGGGGGGTGACATCAACCCATCCCAACCAATCATGATGGCTGAAGACCCTCAAACCCAGATGAAGAAGCTGGGGAGAAGGTGTTGGTGCAAGTAAGAGAGCTTGAGGACAGAGAATTACTAGGAAGGGGTGTGACATCATCCCATTCATCCCATTCATCCCATCTAAACCAATTATGATGGCTGAAGACCCCGAACCCCGATGAAGAAGCTGAGGAGAGGTGTTGGTGCCGGTAAGAGAGCTTGAGGATGAAGTATTACTGGGGCAGGTGGTGACATCACCCCAGCCCAACTAATCACTATGGCTGAACAGCCTGAACCTAGAATAAGAAGCAGGACAGAAGGTGTTGGTGCTGATAAGAGAGCTCAAGGATGGAGCATTACTGAGGCGGGGGGGGGGGGGGTGAAATCACCCCAGCCCAACCAATCATGTTGGCTGAAGACCCTAAACCCAGAAGAAGAAGCTGGGGAGAAGGTGTTGATGCCGGTAAGAAAACTCAAGGACAGAGCATTACTGAGGCGGGGGGTAGACAACATCCCATCCCAACCAATCATGTTGGGTGAAGACCCCCAACCTAGATGAAGAGCCGGAGAGAAGGTGTTTGTAGCGGTAAGAGAGCTCGAGGACAGACAATTAGTGGGGTGGGGGGGTGACATCATCCCATCCCAACCAATCATGATGGCTGAAGACCCCAAACCTAGATGAAGAAGCCGGGGAGAATGTGTTGGTGCCGGTAAGAGAGCACGAGGACTGAGCATTAGTGGGGCAGGGGGTGACATCCCATCCCAACCAATCATGGTGGTTGAAGACCCCCAAACCTAGATGAAGAAGTCGGGGAGAAGGCATTGGTGCTGGTAAGAGAGCTCGAGGATGGAGCAATAGTGGGGCGGGGGGGTGACATCATCCTATCCCAACCAATCATGATGGCTGAAGACCCCGACCCTAGATGAAGAAGCCGGGGAGAAGGTGTTGGTGCCGGTAAGAGAGCTTAAGGATGGAGCATTCCTGAGGCGGGGGGTGACTATTAAAGGATCAGCTCTAAATGCACCGAAGTACTAAAATAGAGAAGAATAGATTATTTATTTTTTTGCTGCTGCCTTATACTTGCTTTCACAAGAAAAACCACCAAGTGTGAAGGACATCTTCATCGTCCTAAAATAACCAGCGCGAAACAATGAGTGCGATATTCAGAGGTTTAACCCCTTGCTGGCAGTGGAGTTGTTCAGAAGATCATTTGCTCAGCTAGAATCCTCAGCCATTAATCAGTAGGAGCAGCAATTGATCGCTAAACAGCCAGAGCAAATGACTTTGCATGGAGTACACTACACCATGGTGGGTGCAATCAATCGTTCCTGACTGCACAGTGTTCTAATGATGGGAAATTGATCACAACAGGCATGCTACATATATCACTTACTCCATGGGAAACTAAGAGTTTGGCAATCAATTTTACAGTGGCTTAGTGGTCAGTGCTGGGGGTCATAGGTTCAAATCTGAGCCAGGACTACCTACCTGCATTGAGTTTGTATGATTTCTCTGTGCTTGGGTGGGTTTCCTCTACACAGGTTAATTGGTTGTAGTATGTGAGTATCAGTCATAGTGCTTGCAATGTCAAGGGCTTACTGGTCAGAGACTATAGACATGATACAGGAGATGGTCAGAGATTGTAGACATGATACAGGAGATGGTCATAGACTGAAGATATAATAAAAGAGATGGTCAGAGATTGTAGACATGATACAGGAGATGGTCAGAAACTGCAAACATAGAGTATCTCACAAAAGTGAGTACACCCCTCACATTTTTGTAAATATTTTCTTCTATCTTTTCATGTGGCAACACTGAAGAAATGACACTTTGCTACAATGTAAATTAGTGATTGTACAGCTTGTATAACAGTGTAAATTTGCTGTCCCCTCAAAATAACTCAACACACAGTCATTAATGTCTAAACCGCTGGCAACAAAAGTGAGTACACCCCTAAGTGAAAATGTTCAAATTAAGCCCAAATCGCCATTTTCCCTCCCCGGTGTCATGTGACTCGTTAGTGTTAGAAGGTCTCAGGTGTGAATGGGGAGCAGGTGTGTTAAATTTGGTGTTATCGCTCTCGCTCTGTCATACTGGTCACTGGAAGTTCAACATGGCACCTCATGGCAAAGAACTGTCTGGGGATCTAAAAAAAAGAATTGTTACATAAAGATGGCCTAGGCTATAAGAAGATTGCCAAGACCCTGAAACTGAGCTGCTGCACGGTGGCCAAGACCATACAGCGGTATAACAGGACAGGTTCCACTCAGAACAGGCCTCACCATTGTCCACCAAAGAAGTTGAGTGCAAGTGTTCAGCATCATATCCAGAGGTTGTCTTTGGGAAATAGACATATGAGTGCTGCCAGCATTGCTGCAGAGGTTGTAGGGGTGGGGGGTCAGCCTGTCAGTGCTCAGACCATACGCCGCACACTGCATCAAATTGGTCTGCATGGCTGTCGCCCCAGAAGGAAGCCTCTTCTAAAGATGATGCACAAGAAAGCCCGCAAACAGTTTGCTGAAGACAAGCAGACTAAGGACATGGATTACTGGAACCATGTCCTGTGGTCTAATGAGACCAAGAAAAACCTATTTGGTTCAGATGGTGACAAGCGTGTGTGGCGGCAACCAGGTGAGGAGTACAAAGACAAGTGTGTCTTGCCTACAGTCAAGCATGGTGGTGGGAGTGTCATGGTCTGGGGCTGCATGAGTGCTACCGGCACTGGGAACCATGAATGCCAACATGTACTGTGATATACTGAAGCAGAGCATGATCCCCTCCCTTCAGAGACTGGGCCGCAGGGCAGTATTCCAACATGATAACCACCCCAAACACACCTCCAAGACCACCACTGCCTTGCTAACGAAGCTGAGGGTAAAGGTGATGGACTGGCCAAGCATGTCTCCAGACCTAAACCCTATTGAGCATCTGTGGGACATCCTCAAATGGAAGGTGGAGGAGCGCAAGGTCTCTAACATCCACCAGCTCTGTGATGTCGTCATGGAGGAGGGGAAGAGGACTCCAGTGACAACCTGTGAAGCTCTGGTGAACTCCATGCCCAAGAGGGTTAAGGCAGTGCTGGAAAATAATGGTGGCCACACAAAATATTGACACTTCGGGCCCAATTTGGACAATTTCACTTAGGGGTGTACTCACTTTTGTTGCCAGCGGTTTAGACATTAATGGCTGTGTGTTGAGTTATTTTGAGGGGACAGCAAATTTACACTGTTATACAAGCTGTACACTCACTACTTTACATGTGAGAGACACTGTACTACAGGAGATGGTCGGAGACTGCAGACATGGCACATAAGACATTTGATGTCATAATACAGAACTATTACAGGAGGACCTCTGGAAGGAAAGGGAACACATCTGATAACACACAGGGGGGAGACAATCAGCCAATCAAAACAGGACGCGGGGATACAGATATTTTCTATTTTCATACCTTTTCAGTCTTTTTAGCCAGAGAGGTGACTGGAAGTCCTCGTGATGAAGAATAGAAAGTATAATGGAGACTCGGCAAACATCTACAGGAAACTCACAACATGTCTCCCTCCCCCTCACCAGAAGCAGCTGAGAAAACTGTCAAGCTCCACCTGTCACCGCACAGCCACCGCCGACCTCAAAGACCTAAAGCAGAACTCATATGTTCAATACAGACGGGGCTATTCATTCAAATATAACCACCTGCACCATTCCTCAAAATCTGTCCTTTTAACAAAAACAAAAAAAAAAAATGGCCGTACGACCAATTCTGAAGACCATCACGTCAAAAGAAAGCTCCATCCATGTATGGAGAGGATTCAACTGAGCCTTCCAACAAGCTCCTACATCATCCAAAGAGTTTCTAGGCAGATCTGGCAGGCAGGAGAGAGATCCAAGGCTGCAGATAACAGGACAAGGACGTCTGGCTATACACTGACATTTTCTGGACCTGCGTACTTCTTCATGGTCGGTGACCAGGACAGTATGGAGGCCGGTAGAACCAGGCACCCAACATCAACACACAGACTTTATGGGGGGGCTGTTAAAAAAAAAAAAAAAATCACCTAAAATTCACCCAACACATTTTTCCATTGTTAACCTTGGCTTAGAGCTGCACAATTAATCGTCAAGAATCGTTATCGCGATCTTGACTAAAGTGTTTCACAATTCTTTCTATGCAAAGAATTCTCTCTGCTCTTCTTCTGAAGCCACGGCCCTCAAAAGAAAGGAAGAGAAAAACTGTGCAGTCTGCCAAGAATCAAAACATTCTTTATCAGTTCAACTTAAGTATAAACATTGTAACAATTTGTCAATGGAATAGACTTTGTGTGTAAGTGAAAAAAGTTACACTAAAAACCTTTTTCTGACATTTGTTGTTGGTTTCAAGTTAAAATCAATTTTTTTTTTTTTGCTAGAAAATTACTTGGAACCCCCAAACATTATATATATTTTTTTAGTAGACACCCTAGAGAATAAAATGGTGGTCGTTGCAATATTTTATGTCAAACTGTATTTGCGCAGAGGTCTTTCAAATGCATTTAAAAAAAAAAAATTACTTTAATGAATTTAAAAAAATAACCAGTAAAGTTAGCCCTTTTTTTTTTTTTTTCTGTATATTGTGAAAATTTTTACGTCGCGAGAATCGTGATCTTTTTATTCTAAGCAAAAAAAATCGCGACTCTCATTTTGGCCAGAATCGTCCAGCTCTACCTCGGGTGAAAGCTTTGTACATTTTGTTGGGAAAAAAAACAAAATAAAATAAATGATAATCCCCATGTGATCATCATTATTTGCAAACAGCAAATCGGTGGTTTAAAGAACTGAAACTGACAGATGGTGTGAGAACAAGTTATCATTTTTTTATTTCTTTTTTATTTATTCATTTGGGGCTGAAAACATTAACGAGAAATTCCTTAGTGAAGATTTTTTTCCTATATGATATTTAAATGTATGTCATCCGCCCATGAGACGCCCACGCGGCAGCACGCAAGATCAGTGTGTTGCTTCACCTGACTGCGCTAAAGATCAGTATTTGCTCGGCTCACGGTCCCTATGATGTAAAATTGACATTTGGCAATTAAAAAAAAAATGTAAAAAAATAAAATAAAAAACACAGGCATCAGGAGGTGGCAGTAGCGTCTCCTGAACACCTGCCAGCCGCTGCTATACCGACCTCTGAAAAGCAATAAGCGGTGAGCATCGCTGACTGTATGAAAGAGCCCTAAAAGATCACGTGGATCGAAGAAACACCAATCTAAACAGTAGACTAGTGCAATTAGTTTTTCGACAAATTTTGACAAATCCGTAAATATTCGATTTAACGAAAACCCGTTTAGCCACTTAAGGACCGAGCCTCTTTTTGAGATTTATTGTTTACCAGTTAAAATCATTTTTTTTTTTGCTAGAAAATTACTTAGAACCCCTAAACATTATATATATTTTTTTCAGACACCCTAGAAAAAAAAAAATTGGTGGTCATTGCAATACTTTATTTCACACCGTGTTTTCGCAGCGGTCTTACAAGCGCAATGTTTTTGGAAAAAAAATAAAAACTTTTTTGAATTAAAAGAATAAGATGACAGTAAAGTTAGCCCAATTTTTTTTCTAAATTGTGAAAGATAATCTTACGCCGAGTAAATTGATAGCCAACATGTCACGCTTCAAAATTGCGCCCGCTCGTGGAATGGCGACAAACTTTGACACTTTAAAATCTCCATTGGCGACGTTTAAACATTCCTACAGGTTACCGGTTTTGAGTTACAGAGGAGGTCTAGGGCTAGAATTATTGCTCTCGCTCTAACGATCGCGGCGATACCTCACATGTGTGGTTTGGACACCGTTTTCATATTCCGGCGCAACTTACATATGCGTATCAGCTGGACAGGGCGCTTAAAATCTTTTTTTTCTTATTTATTTTACTTTTTATTTTTTATTTTGACACTGTCCTTTAAAAAAAAAAAAAAGGTCACTTTTATTCCTAATACAAGGAATGTAAACATCCCTTGTAATAGAAAAAAAAGCATGACAGGACCTCTTTAATGTGAGATCTGGGCTCAAAAACAGCTCAGATCTCATATTTAGACTTAAATGCAATAAAAATAAATAAATGTCTTTAAAAAAAAAAAAAAAAATTGGGTCACTTTTATTCCTATTACAAGGAATGTAAACATCCCTTGTAATAGAAAAAAAAAGCATGACAGGACCTCTTTAATGTGAGATCTGGGCTCAAAAATATCTCACATCTAGACTTAAATACAATAAAAAAAAAAAAAATAATATAAAAAAAGTCTTAAAAAAAATTCCCCTTTAAGAGCATTGGGCGGAAGCGACGTTAATGTTATGGAGCCTAGAGGGGGCCATCTTTCCCTCACTCGGCATCCAGTCTCACAGGGGGAGAGGCCCTGATCGTCTCCGCCGTTACGGACGGCTCCGGTAAGCTGTGGGGACGACCGGAGCACAGCGGGAGGGGGCGCACCTCTCCCGCCGCCGATAAAAGTGATCTCGCGGCGAATCCGCTGCAGAGACCACTTTTATTTTAAAAGCCAGCCGTCCGCCGTTTAAGAGGATACCAGGGTTCTGGCAGCTATCTGCTGCCGTAACAACGGTATTCCACGTCAAAGTACCGACGTATAACGACGGCGGCTGGTCGTTAAGTGGTTAACAATTTTTTCCAAAAACGAAAAATCGGAAATCCGAACATTCAAAAATTTGGAGATTCAAAATCCGAAAATTTGGAAAATTCAAAAATAAGAACGAAAATCCGAAAATTCCAAAGAACAAAAATGCGAAAATAAGAACGAAAATCCAAAAATCTGAAAACCCGAAAATGTAAAAATCCGAAATAACTGACAATAGTAACTATTACTAACTAATAAATGATAGGTATTGGAATTTGTTTTCAAATTTAGCTGTTAGTGAACGTAACGAATAGGAATTTATCCGAAGTTACCAATTATCCGAAATAAAGAATGCCGCATCTAAACGAATGGAACGTAACGAATAATAGTAAATAATAACAATTATAATAAAAACGTTTTATTAATATTATTTCTATTTATTATTAATTTGTAACTTCAGATAAATTTGTTACGTTCACTAACAGCCAAATTTAAAAGCAAATTTTAATATCTAAAATTTAATAGTCAGTTATTATTAGTTGGTTATTATTTCTGATTTTCGAATTTTTCGAATTTCCGCATTTTAAAATTTTCTAATTTTCGATCATAACAAATGACCCGAAAAAAAGAAAAAAAACAAATGAAACTAAAACAGACACATTTTTCGGCAGTGCACATGTCTACTATACAGGCAATGTTTAAATTCTTCATTTAAAAAAAATATATTCCTTAAAGCGGTATTAAATCCAAAGCCAAAAATGTAATATATTGACAGATTTATAGAGTAGGAAGAAGAGGGTCTCTTTAATGTAATGTTCTTTCCTATATTAATGTATACATTGAGAAATATTACAGTATGGTAAATGGTTTGACCTCATCCCTGTAAACTGATACATTCTGCTAGAGAGCTTGTGCTTTTGAAAAAAAACAACAGACTTGCTGGCTGGATTACCAGATGAAAATAGAACGGAAGCCTATAAAAAGAAAACGAATGCAGCCGCCACATCTAAGAACTGGTGAGCTGCGATATAATAAATGTTTTGTTTTTGGGTTTAGTTTCCGATTTAGAAAACTTTATTACTCCCAAAGGGAAAAGACTAAAATACAATTACATTCAACAAGACAAAACAAAGATCAAAACAACAATACAATTATCAATAACAGCAATCAATAACACATAAAACTAAATTAATACTCTACTGTTATCAACCATGCCATCCTATTAAAATACTGTTTTCATTTGATTTGATTTACCGATATATTGTCTGCCGAAAATCATTGGCTGAAAATAGGCGTTAAATAAAAATAAATAAATAAAAAGATGTGCTGATAATGGTACGGTGCGCCCCATTGACTTCAATGCAAAAATGCCCCATAGTGACTTCAATGCAAAATCGTGTCCCATGGACTTCAATGCAAAGACACGTCTTTTGACTTCAATGCAAAAATGCCCCCTATTGTTTTCAATGCAAAATCACATCCCATTGACTTCAAGGCCAAATACGCCCCCTAGTAACTTCAATGCAGAAAACGCGTTCCTTGACTTCAATGCAAAAACGCCCCCTATCGTTTTCAATGCAAAATCACGTCCTGTTGACTTCAATGCAAAAACGCCCCCTAGTGATTTCAATGCAAAATCACATCCCATTGACTTCAAAGCAGAAAACGTCAGCCGCATTAATTACAATTTTTATTCAAATGTTTAACAACTGTCCATTTCGGTTGCAGTTTTCAGCCAAGTGCATCCTGAATTTTTATTTCGGTGCACCACTACCACAAGGGTGAAACATCCACTATCTGTTCAAATTCCTTTTGCATACTCAGATATTACCTTGTAAAAGTAGCAGTGACATCATCACTGTCCTGTACTTAGCCTGTGTAATGAGCAGAACTGTGGGAGGGGCCCAGCAGGCTCCACCCAATACAGTCTGCCAGCAAAAGACTACAGTAGGGGGTGGAGACCAGACCAGTCACCCTTAACAAGGGGAGAGAGCAGAGCTGTGGGAGGGGCCCAGCAGGCTCCACCCACTATACATAGAAAACGACAGGAGGGGGGCGGAGACCAGACCAGTCACTCTGCACAAGGAGAGAGAGCAGAGCTGTGGTAGGGGCCAAGTAGGCTCCACCCACTACAGGTAGAAAATGACAGGAGGGGGCGGAGACCAGACCAGTCACCCTGCACAAGGAGAGAGAGCAGAGCTGTGGGAGGGGCCCAGTAGGCTCCACCCACTACAGGTAGAAAACGACAGGAGGGGGCGGAGACAAAACCAGTCACCCTGCATAAAGAAGAGGGCAGAGCTGTGGGAGGGGCCCAGCAGGCTCCACCCACTATAGATAGAAAACGACAGGAGGGGGTGGAGACCAGACCAGTCACTCTGCACAAGGAGAGAGAGCAGAGCTGTGGGAGGGGCCAAGTAGGCTCCACCCACTACAGGTAGAAAATGACAGGAGGGGGCGGAGACCAGACCAGTCACCCTGCACAAGGAGAGAGAGCAGAGCTGTGGGAGGGGCCCAGTAGGCTCCACCCACTACAGGTAGAAAACGACAGGAGGGGCGGAGACAAAACCAGTCACCCTGCACAAGGAGAGAGAGCAGAGCTGTGGGAGGGGCCCCGTAGGCTCCACCTACTACTGGTAGAAAACTACAGGAGGGGGCGGAGACAAGACCAGTCACCCTGCACAAGGAGAGAGAGCAGAGCTGTGGGAGGGGCCCCATAGGCTCCACCCACTACAGGCTGCCTGCAGAAAACTAAAGGAGGGGGGCGGAGACAAGACCAGTCCCCCTGCACAAGGAGAGAGATCAGTGAGCGGTCTATTATTACAGGAAGTCTCACACGGGATTACTGGAAGAAATACACAAAGATCACCGAGATCCAGGAAGAATACACATGAGGAATGGATTTAGAGGACATTTGCTGATCCCGGAGTTCAGCTTTAAATGACTTTTAAATGCCAAACAGGAAGTCATCCAAACTCTATCTGACACAGAAATCCAAAAAAATGTCTCATTTATATTGTGACGCTTTTGTAACAATTTTTTTACATTGATGAAATTGTAACTTTGGCTCTTTAATGCGGCTTTAATGGCAAACAATACAATAAAAAAATAAAAAAAATAAAAAAAAAATAAAAAAATAAAAACCTAGTGACATTTCTCGGGTCGGTTTGTGATCTCCTTCCAGAAGTCACCGGTGGCCGTTTCTGAAGCAATAACTTCATTCCAGATTCAGGAGCCTTTAAAAATAACTTTCTCTTTGTCCCTCCGGGGAACCTCCCAGACATATACATAAAAATAGGAGCCGGGCCGGGGGGGAGCAGCAGGAAATGGAAGCCGCTGGCGCGTTTCGCTTATATTTGTTTGAAGATATGTATGTTTGATTAAACAAACAGAGACTGAGGTGCTCTGTACTGGATGGGAACTGGACGTCTCCGGAGGTCAGAACAAATACCTCCACCCAACCCAAAACAATGAGGGTGAGAGACCAATGAAAGGGGAGCTTTTATTACCTTTACAGGTCTGCGAAATCCCCGAAATGTCACAATAATTTTTCCAAAAAGATCCACCTTTTTATCATATAAAAGGCCGCTTCTGGGCTACAAATCGGTGACTATTATAATCAACTAATTTTACTAATAAATTATTAATAGTAATTATACTAATAATAAGATATAAAATGTTATATAAAAGTGGAAATATATAATAATCGTAATTATAATAATATAATTAACTAATTTTACTAATAAATTATTAATAGTAATTATACTAATAATAAGATATAAAATGTTATATAAAAGTGGAAATATATAATAATCATAATTATAATATAATAATATAATCAACTAATTTTACTAATACATTATTAATAATAATTATACTACTAATAATAATATATAAAATATTATATAAAAGTGGAAATATATAATAATCATAATTGTGATATAATATTATGATCAACTAATTTTACTAATAAATTATTAATAGTAATTATACTAATAATAAGATATAAAATGTTATATAAAAGTGGAAATATATAATAATCATAATTATAATATAATAATATAATCAACTAATTTTACTAATAAATTATTAATAGTAATTATACTAATAATAAGATATAAAATGTTATATAAAAGTGGAAATATATAATAATCATAATTATAATATAATAATATAATCAACTAATTTTACTAATAAATTATTAATAATAATTATACTAATAATAAATAAAATATTATATAAAATTGGAAATATATAAGAATCATAATTATAATATAATCAACTAATTTTACTAATAAATTAATAATAATAATTATACTAATAATAATATAAAAAATGTTATATAAAATATATGGATGACCCTCGTCTACACCCTGAAAGTAAATTACTGGAAATGATTTGCAGTATAAAATCACATTAAAGAGAAATTCAGGTAGGGGTTGGGAGCTTCACGTACTGACCTGTCTCTATACACAGCACTCTGTGGTTAGAGAGCCCTTCGGGCATTTTACATATTTAATTTGCTATGCAAACATACCAAAGTTATTTCCTCAAACATTTAGAAAGCTACCAGAGACCTGATTTACAAGTCTGTAAATGTGAAGTGACACACCGCAATATTCAAGTCCATATATGAATTTTATTCCAAAGAAAAAAAAAATAAAAAAATCGATGCATTCCAGGGGCTGTAGTCCACCCCCCTTCATCAGGGTTGGAATGTAACATGAAAAATTAAAACATAAAAAAAATGTATAAAAACATTTTTTAACTTCATCGGGGCAGGAATGTAAAATGAAAAATAAGTATATGTAGTATATATACAGTAAACAGTAAGTATATATATATATATATATATATATATATATATATATAGAAGCAGCCCGCCGGCCCCTCCCACCAGGGGCCACGAGGAAGGCTTAAGCTGAAACGCATTAGCATTTCAAAGCTGTTGTAACTGTTTCAGTGCAAAATAAAATTTCATAAGAAGAAGCAAATCGTGTGTCGGCTTTTGATTTCTATGGATTCATGTTGGGACTTTTACTGCGGTAGAGCTTGGGTGAGTTCTTATACAGGAAAAATAGGTAATATAAAAAAATGATAAAAACATTTTTTAACTTCATCGAGGATGGAATGCAACATGAAAAATCAAAATAATAAAAAAAAAGTATTCCAACCTCTTTATCAGTGACCAATCTCCAGTCGATATCCGTTGGTGACGAAACACGTAGGGTGGAGCCTGCGCCTGTACCGTCATCACGTTTTTCCTCTCAGGAGGTGGCTGGGCAAACAATATAGGAAGTGAACTGAAGCTGATGGAGACGCCGTGGTTTTTCGTTGTTGCTGTGTTGCCTTCAAACGGCTTTTATCATGTAAGTGTAACCCACTCGGTTTTATTAAACCCTCTTTTACAAAGTACTACACTATGGGACCATTTCTTTCTTATGTTTTCTGAGTATTACCAGTTCCAGCTGCAGCTCCAGACAACTATAAAGGTCCTGGGGAGACCGTTTTTCCCTGAGCTTGGTGAGACTGCTGTTTAGTGGTCTCAGCGATGTGGTAAGAAGGTTATCTACTCACCTGGGTGTGGAGCTGGAATTTTTTTACATCTCAGCTCTGCAATTTTCTTCTCCAGCCTGTTTCAGCCACTTCCTGTCTATATGCGCTCCCTCTAGTGTAGGCCAACCCCTGAACAGTGTGTGCTGGCTTCCGTATAATCTCCACTAGGGGGCTCAGGTGACGAGGGGGGGTGACAACACAGAAGAACAATTGGGAGACAGTTGTCACACCATAACAGGAAGTGCTTAATCAAGGAATTTCATGGCGGGATCAATGAATATTCTTATGAAAGCTGCAGATTTATACAGATTGGGTTGACATCTATTTTAACCCATCGGGAATTAGAATGCTTTGAGTCCGTCCTCACCAGGTGGAAAGTCCTCAGCTCCTTCTGATGTCACCGGCTTTCACTCTCCTGTTACCGTCTCTTCCTCCGGAGTATAAATGTCCCAGTCTGCCGGCGGCTTAAAATATCACTTCCGATGAGGAGACAAGTCCAGATATTAATATCATCCCCAGCCGGACTTCTGACCCATCTCCAGATCATCATTTGCAGATCGCGCTCCTTTATCTATGGTACAGCTGCCGACATAAATCAAACCTTTCCAGATCAATCTACAGCCACCAAAAAGTCCATGTCTATCTATCTATCTATCTATCTATCTATCTATCTATCTATCTATCTATCTATCTATCTATCTATCTATCTATCTATCTATCTATCTCAGGGGTATTGAATTCAAATTCAAGGAGGTCTGGTCAGTAGAATTTTCTCCCAGCAGAGGTCTGAATCCCATGTTTGTGATCTATATATAGATATATATATAATATATATAAATATATATCTAAAATATATATATATCATTATATGATATATATAAAAAATAGACAATGTACAACTTCCATAGCAATTTCCAGTAACTACATTAAATTTGTGGACAGTTTGAACTTGGTTCATTAGAGTGCCCCTTTACAGCAGGTGTTCCCATCATAGTACCCCCTTACATCGGGGGTCTCCATTAGAGTGCCCCCTCACACTGGGTGTCCCCATTACAGTGCTCCCTTACATCGAGTGTCACCATCTGAGTGCCCCCTTACACTGGGTGTGCCCCACAGAATCCCTCTTACATCAGGCATTTCCATTACAGTGCCCCCTTTCATCAGGGTGCCCCATCAGAGTGCCCTTTTGCATCAGAAGTACCCATCAGAGTGCCCCTTACATCAGGTATCCCCATAAGGGTGCCCTCTTACATCAGGTTTCCACATCACAGTGCCTTCTTACATTGGGTGCCCCCATCACAGTGCCCTTTTACATCAATTATTTTCATCAGCGTGCCATTTACATCAGGTGTCCTCATCACATCAGGGGTCCCACTTAGACTGCCGCCTTACACTGGGTGTCCCCATCACAGTGCCCCCATTACAGCTCTCCCTTAGATGGGGTGTCCCCATCTAAGTGCCACTTTACACTGGGTGTGCCCATAAGAGTCCCTCTTACATTAGGTGTTCCCATCAGAGTGCCCTTTACATCAGGTGTCCCCATAATGGTGCCCCCTTACATCAGGTTTCCACATTACAGTGCCCTCTTACATCAATGGTCTTCATCAGAGCGCCCTTTACATCAGGGGTCCCAATTAGACTGCCCCCTTACACTGGGTGTCCCCATCACAGTACCCCCATTACAGTGCTCCCTTACATTGGGTGTGCCCATCAGAGTCCCTCTTACATCAGGTGTTCCCATTATAGTGCCCCCATTACAGTGCCCCCTTTCATTAGGGTCCCCATCAGAGTGCCCCTTACATCAGGTGTCCCCATAAAGTTGACCCCTTACATCAGGTTTCCACATCACAGTGCCCCCTTACATCAATTGTCTTCATCAGAGTACCCTTTACTGTACATCAGGTGTCTCCATCACATCAGGGGTCCCAATTAAACTGCCCCCTTACACTGGGTGTCCCCATTACAGTGTCCCCATTACAGCTCTCCCTTACATTGGGTGTGCCCATCAGAGTCCCTCTTACATCAGGTGTTCCCATTAGAGTCCCCCTCTTTCATCAGGGTACCCATCACAGTGCCCCCTTACATCAGAATTCCACATCACAGTGCCCTCTTATATTGGGTGTCCCCAATACAGTGCCCCCTTACATCAATTGTCTTCATCAGAGTGCCCCTTTACATCAATTGTCTTCATCAGAGTGCCCCTTTACATCAGGTGTCCCTATTACAGTACCTTACATCAGGGGTCCCAATTAGACTGCCCCCTTACACTGGGTGTCCCCATGACAGCGCTCCCTTACGTCAGGTGTCCCCATCTGAGTGCCCCTTTTACACTGGGTGTGCCCATCAGAGTGTCCTCTTACATCAGGTGTCCCCATCAGAGTGCCCCCATGACACTGAGGGTCCTCATCACAGTGCCCACTTATACTGGGGGTCCCCATGATAGTGCTCCCTTACATCGGGTGTCCCCATCAGCGTGCCCCCTTACATCAACTGTATTCACCCGAGTGCCCACTTACACTGAGAGTCCCCGTCACAGTGCTCTCTTATATCCAGTGTCCCCATCAGAGGCCCCCGTACCTTTCAGCACCAGACAGGTAGAGGGGTGGGATCCAGCAGACTGCAGGTCTGGATAGAGGACGTTCCACCTCCGTCCTCCTGTGATGTTGGGGGCTGGACACCTCCATGTCATTGTTGCTTGTTAGGTCATCAGTAGCCCCAACAATTAACCACTGCAGAGGAGGGGGATACCTTTGCTGGGGGGGAGGGGGGGGGAACTGGCTGGGGATCTGGATAGAACTGTCATTCGGTCCAGGTCCGGACCGCGGTCCGCCATTTAGTGATGCCTGATCTACGTCATATCTATCAAAATACATCCTACTGAAGCTCATTCTTCAGGTATTATGGATGAGAAAGACAATGGTGTCTTTATTTTTTATTTTTTTTGCTAGAGTAGGTAAAAATCATAACCTCTGTTGGGTTTCTATCGCTGCCTGTGTCCCCATTGGGAAGAATACCCGCCATTTCCTGTCCAGGTGACACATCCTGCATCAGGATCTGACAGGTGCCACTTCTCACTGCCTCCTCCTTAGAATATAGTGAGTAATATATCAAACTGAGCCCAGGTCTAAAACCAACCAGAACTCTTTTGGTGGAGGGGTGGTATCTATCGCGGGCACTCCACATGGGTATGAGATTATCCAACGCTGTATAAAGGTTATGAGATCCTGATGTCCTAGGTTAAATCATAGAATTATCTCGCACTATATATAGATCGGCACTGTTTACATACGGCAGCTGTGCGTCTCCCGCTCAGCCACCCTCCCATAGTCCTTCCCATGGAAACACAAGTCTTACTTGTACAGGACTCGGAGCTTCAGGGTGGATTTACTAAGGAGAGTGCATCATGGGCCTCTCTGGGCAAAGTAATGCCCTGGGGGCCCCTTACCAGTCTGCCCTTATTTACTCATTCACTCTCAAAAATTAAAGAAATTATAGATAGAATTAAACATATGTTCATTAGTACTTTCAATCAAAATCGATTTAAAAAAAAAAAATAAGAAAACATGCCAGAAATCAAAGCCTAAGCAACACAAAGGGCACAGTACAGGGTGAAAAGCAGAAGGACATAGTATGGGGGGGATCAGGAGGGCAAAGTAAGGGGGGGGGTCAGGAAGGCAAAGTACAGGGGGGGGGGTCAGGAGGGCAAAGTACGAGGGTGGGGTTGGTCAGGAGGGCAAAGTGAGGGGGGGTCAGGAGGGCAAAGTACGAGGGGGGGGTCAGGAGGGCAAAGTACGAGGGGGGGGTCAGGAAGGCAAAGTACGGGGGGGGGGTAGTCAGGAGGGCAAAGTACGGGGGGGGGGGTCAGGAGGTTAAACTACGAGGGGGGGTTGTTAAGGAAGGCAAAGTACGGGGGGGGGGGTCAGGAGGGCAAAGTACGGGGGGGTCAGGAGGGCAAAGTACGGGGGGGGGGTCAGGAGGGCAAAGTACGGGGGGGGGTCAGGAGGGCAAAGTACGGGGGGGGGTCAGGAGGGCAAAGTACGGGGGGGGTCAGGAGGGCAAAGTACGGGGGGGGTCAGGAGGGCAAAGTACGGGGGGGGGTCAGGAGGGCAAAGTACGGGGGGGGGGTCAGGAGGTACTGGGATCAGGAAGAAGGCACAGTACAGGTTCTGAGGTTCTGGGATGCTTCCCCTTACACACGGACATCCCAGGACAGTTTAGTAAAAAGCGTGACTGTCCCAGCAAATTCGGGACAGTTGGCAAGTATACTATATTGTCAAAATTATTGGGACGCCTGCCTTTACACGCACATGAACTTTAAAGTGGCTGTAATCCCTTACACACCACTTTTTGCTACAGGTAAGCCTATAATAAGGCTTACCTGTAGCTACCCAGGATATCCCCTAAACCTGCACGGTTTAGGAGATATCCCCTGTATTTGCATCTGCCGACGTCAGCGGCACATACACAATGAAGAAAACTGAAGCAAAGGCACGTACGTGCCATTTGCTTCAGTTAGACACTGCCATTACCGCCGCCTCCCACGCGCATGCGCGGGAGTGACGTCATAGCGGCTCAGGCCAATCACATCTCCGGAGCCGCGATACCTGGAAGTAACCCCCGGGAGCGATGTCGCCGGCCGGTGCTGTGTACAGGCGAGTATTGCATAATGAGCTAGTATGTTATGCATACTAGCTCATTATGCCTTTGTCTTGCAGGTGTTAGTTTTTTGTTTTTTTTTCAAAGTGGGTTTACAACAACTTTAATGACACCCCAGTCTTAGTCTGTAGGGTTCAATATTGAATTGGCCCGCCCTTTACAGCTATAACAGCTTCAACTCTTCTGGGAAGGCTGTCCACAAGGTTTAGGAGTGTGTCTATGGGAATGTTTGACCAATTCTTCCAGAAGGGCATTTGTGAGGTCAGGCACTGATGTTGGACGAGAAGGCCTGGCTTTCAGTCTCTGCTCTAATTCATCCCAAAGGTGTTCTATCAGGTTGAGGTCAGGACTCTGTGCAAGCCAAGTTCCTCCACCCTAAACATTCATGTCTTTATGGACCTTGCTTTGTGCACTGGTTTGCAGTCATGTTGGAACAGGAAGGGGCCATCCCCAAACTGTTCCCACAAAGTTGGGAGCATGAAATTGCCCAAAATGTCTTGGTATTCTGACGCCTTAAGTGTTCCCTTCACTGGAACTAAGGGGCCAAACCCAACTCCTGAAAAACAACCCCCACACCATAATCCCCCTTCCACCAAATGATTTGGACCAGTGCACAAAGCAGAGTCCATAAAGACATGGATGAGCGAGTTTGGGGTGGAGGAACTTGACTGGCCTGCACAGAGCCCTGACCTCAACCGAATAGAAAACCTTTGGGATGAATTAAAGCAGAGACTGAGAGCCAGGCCTTCTCATCCAACATCAGTGCCTGACCTCACAAATGCCCTTCTGAAAGAATGGTCAAGCATTCTCTCTGTGCAGGCCAGTCAAGTTCCACCACCCCAAACTCGCTCATCCATGTCTTTATGGACCTTGCTTTGTGCACTGGTCCAAATCATTTGGTGGAGGGGGGATTATGGTGTGGGGTTGTTTTTCAGGGGTTGGGCTTGGCCTCTTAGTTCCAGTGAAGGGAACACTTAAGGCGTCGGCATACCAAGACATTTTAGACAATTTCATGCTCCCAACTTTGTGGGAACAGTTTGGGGATGGCCCCTTCCTGTTCCAACATGACTGTGCACTAGTGCACAAAGCAATTTCCATAAAGACATGGATGAGCGAGTTTGGGGTGGAGGAACCTGACTGGCCTGCACAGAGTCCTGACCTCAACCCAATAGAATACCTTTGGGATGAATTAGAGTGGAGACTGCAAGCCAGACCTTCTCGTCCAACATCAGTGCCTGACCTCACAAATGCTCTTCTGGAAGAATGGTCAAACATTCCCATAGACACCCTCCTAAACCTTGTGGACGGCCTTTCCAGAAGAGTTGAAGCTGTTATAGCTGCAAAGGGTGGGCCAACTCAATATTGAACCCTACGGACTAAGACTGGGATGCCATTGGAGTTCATGTGTGTGTAGAGGCGGGCGTCCCAATACTTTTGACAAATAAAGTGTATGATGTAATGCAAGATTATCAAGTGGCCCCCATGCACTTTGGGCCCCTGGGCAGTGTCCATGCATTAAAATAGATCCTGCAAATAATCATTAACCACATTGCATTGTAACTTTGTAGCAAGTCACAAGGGAAGAAGCTTCAGCAAGGCGCTGATCTGTTGTGTCAAGCATTTGTGAGCACAGACAAAAACTGTCAATCCATAATGAATTTATATGATCGAGTCTTCTCTGAGCCAGTATCCGAGTCCAGGAAATGAATGGTGACCCTGGGTGATTCCTGAACAAAGATGGTGCCTTCCTTCTGACTTTCTGCTCAGGTCAGCTTGGCATATTCCTGTCCCGAAAGATCCCCTGGCCGTGTTCGCTCACACTTTAGTTCAGCTCCATTAATAATACAGCGGCTCTTAGTGCTTCTCCTCCTGCGATCATCGCCCTGCCGCGGGGATAGCAGCACAGAGTGTAAAAACAATCTGTTCCCGGCGTCCGTAACCAAATATCCCCGTCACAAAGGCGTATACAATGAGAGGCATCACGGGAGCTCAGCGCACATCTTTAACGTAGATCAGATCTTGAAACTGACACTCATCAACTATACATGATGACCGGCTTGATGTATCTCCCCTGGAGTTACAATGTCATAACTTTTGAGATAAGGATGCTAAGATTTCTTTTTGTGCTTTCTAGAAAAGTCTATCTTCAGAGATACCAGGAAAGGAAACATCTAGTTGTCCTCCAGGACAGTGACTTATCAGGTAGTGAAGCTACACTATAAGGCCACAGGTTGGAGACACCTGACTATCACACCTACCTAAACGGCCAAAGGTTGGGGACATCTGGCCATCATATCTCCTTATATGGCCAAAGGTTGGGTATACCTGACCATCACACCAACCTAAATGGCTAAAGGTTGGGTACACCTGACCATCACACCAACCTAAATGGCCAAAGGTTGGGTACACCTGACCATCACACCAACCTAAATAGCCAAAGGTTGGGTACACCTGACCATCATACCTTCCTAAATGGCCAAAGGTTGGGGACATCTGACCATCAGAACTAGCTATTTGGCCAAAGGTTGGGGTCATCTGGCCATTACACCTATCTAAATGGCCAAAGGTTGGGGACATCTGACCATCACACCTACCTAAATGGCCAAAGGTTGGGGACATCTAGCCATCATACCTACCTACAGTATACAGCCAAAGGTTGAGTAAACCTGACCATCACACCTACCTAAATAGCCAAAGGTTGGGGACATCTGAGCATCACACCTTCCTATATGGTCAGTGGTTAGGAGCATCTGACCATCACACCTACCTAAATGACCAAAAGTAGGAGACATCTAGCCATCCTACTTACGGTATATGGCTAAAGGTTGCGTAAACCTGACCATCACACCTATCTAAATAGCCAAAGGTTGGGGACATCTGAGCATCACACCTACCTATATGGTCAGTGGTTAGGAGCATCTGACCATCACACCTACCTAAATGACCAAAAGTCGGAGACATCTAGCCATCATACCTACGGTATATGGCTAAAGGTTGAGTAAACCTGACCATCACACCTGATTAAATAGCCAAAGGTTGGGGACATCTGAGCATCACACCTACCTATATAGATAAATCTGGGGGCATCTGACCTTCACACCTATTTACAGGCTGGGGACCCCTGACCATCACACCTACCTATATAGACAAAGATTTGGGACATCTAAACATCACACCTACTAAAGAATAAGGTATCAGGTATCTTTGGTAAAGGGTACTGGTAATACTACAGCATACAAAGACATTGCAGACAATTGTGTTCCTCCATCCTATTGGTAACAGCTTGGTGAAGAACCTTTTCTGTTCCAGCTCCATAAAGACGTGGTTTGACCACTTCAGTGTGGAGAAACTCGAGTGTCCTGCACTGAGCCCTGCCCTCAGCCCTACTGAACACCTCTGGGGTGAACAGTTGGCCTTCTCATCCAGCATCAGCATACCTGATGTTTAAAACGGATATTAAGGCTGAATGGTCACAGAATCCCACATACACATTCCAGAAGCCTTCCTAGATTAGTAGAAGCTCATCCTTAGCTGTGACTAGGAATGACTTAGAAATTTACACAGGGCTCTTTCCCCTCACCCCCAGCAATAAACAAGGTGGCAGGGGAGCGAACAGAAGATAATTACATAGTAATTAAAGTAATTAAAGTACGAGTTTAATTACCTTGGTGTGTGTTCAGCCAGGCCTGGACTGGAACAAAAAAATAGGCCCAGACATTTTAGACTAAGCATCAAATTTTTCCAGGGACAGGGGGTTGGGCATTCGCGGGGCTGGTTGGCTAAGAGATATTTACAGAGTTGGCCTTCCACACTGTATTGTAAAGGGGCACTGTGATATAAAGGGGACTGCACTGTAATAATTACAGGTCCCCTTTACATTACAAAGCCCCTTTACATTCCAAGCCCCCCATCACATTGCTCCTTGCAGTCAGGCCCCCTTTTTTTTCTGTCCAATCACAATGCCCCCTTTTTCTCTCTGCCTCCCCTGCACAGTCCTACCTTGGGCAAGGCAGCGAATTAAATTCAAAATACTAACCACAACATACAAAGCCATTCACAACTCTTCCCCGGGCTACATCACCGACCTTGTCTCCAAATATCACCCAAACCGTCCTCTCCGCTCCTCTCAAGACCTCCTACTCTCAAGCTCTCTCATCTCCTCCTCTCATGCTCGTCTCCAGGATTTCTCCAGAACCTCTCCCATCCTTTGGAACTCGCTACCTCCACCTGTCCGGCTATCCCCTACTCTTGCTACCTTCAGGCGATCCCTGAAAACTCATCTCTTCAGGAAAACCTATCACGACTCCAACTAATCTCCTACCACTTCCATCAGCTCATTCCCCACAGTTACAACCTTTTGTACCACCTGCCCCACCCTATTAGATTGTAAGCTCTTCTGAGCAGGGCCCTCTTACAACTGTATTGTCTCCTTTTGATACTGTAAAGCGCTGCATAAACTGTTGGCGCTATATAAATCCTGTATAATAATAATAATAAATAAAGGTTGTCCCTCTTCCTCATCTCAGAAAGTTGGGAGGTACACCACTGACTCTCCGGCTGTGTTCTCACCATCGCAGGTATTGTCCAGCTTTCCAAAACAAAAGGGCTCTTGTGTAACACGTGCTGAATCTGGCCAGAGCTGGAAGGAATTATACTGACAAGGCTGGAGCCAGACTCGGTGTAGTGGTGGATGGCTGACTCTCCTTCTACCTTAAAGTGAACCTGTTCTCCATTTTTAAACCTCAAAAGCTGCTCACTATGGGCTTTTAAATTATTCCTAAGGGTTATGCATGTTCTTTTCAACTATCCTAAGGTGACCCTAACCTTAGGGATACCCTAACCCTTTGCATGTAAACGAAGTGATGTGATCCCCATTGCTGTGCTGCCATAGTAATCACTTTTGTTGATAAAACAACCACCATTTGTTTGATAAAGAAATTGCCACCTTTGTTAATAAACAGCCAATTGTTTATCAACAGAGCCATACCATCACCTTATCACTGGCCTAAACAAAGCCAGGACACACCGTGACGGAGCAGCCTCTCCTAACCAGGTTTCTGTGGAACTCTAGGGTTCCTCCCCAGGTTGGTAGGGGCCCACTGACCACCAATGTAATGATCACTCTTCTCTTTGGCCACCAATGTAAGGAACATTCTTCTCACTGGCCACCAATGTAAGAAGCATTCTTCTCACTGACCACCAATGTAATGATCACTCTTCTCTTTGGCCACCAATGTAAGGAACATTCTTCTCACTGGCCACCAATGTAAGAAGCATTCTTCTCACTGACCACCAATGTAATGGTCACTCTTCTCTTTGGCCACCAATGTAAGGAACATTCTTCCCACTGATTACCAATGCAAGGAACATTCTTCCCACTGATCACCAATGTAAGGGACATTCTTCTCACTGATCACCAATGTAAGAAGCATTGTTCCCACTGACCCACAATGTAAGAAGCATTCTTCCAACTGATCACCAATGTAAGGAACATTCTTCTCACTGATCACCAATGTAAGGAGCATTCTTCTCACTGATCACCAATGTAATGGTCACTCTTCTCTTTGGCCACCAATGTAAGGAACATTCTTCCCTCTGATCACCAATGTAAGGAACATTCTTCCCTCTGACCACCAATGTAAGGAACATTCTTCCCTCTGATCACCAATGTAAGGAACATTCTTCTCACTGACCACCAATGTAAGGAACATTCTTCCCACTGATCACCAATGTAAGGAACATTCTTCTCACTGATCACCAATGTAAGGAACATTCTTCCCACTGATCACCAATGTAAGGAACATTCTTCCCACTGATCACCAATGTAAGGAACATTCTTCTCACTGATCACCAATGTAAGGAACATTCTTCCCACTGATCACCAATGTAAGGAACATTCTTCCCACTGACCCCCAATGTAAAGAACATTCTTTTGGCTGATTGCTGCTATCTGGACACTGGGACTGCTTGGACTTGTAGATTCATATTGGTTGTGTGCTTCTATCTGGACACTAGGGTTGCTGAGACTTGTAGCTACGTATTGGTTGTTTGCTGCTACCTGGACACTGGGTTTGCTGGGACTTGTAGTTTCATACCGACTGTGTCCTACTATTTGGACACTGAGACTACTGGGACTTGTAGTTCCGTATTGGCTGTGTGCTGAAATCTGGACTCTGGAACTGCTGGAACTTGTAATTCTGTATTGGCTGTGTGTTGCTATCTGGACACTGGGACTCCTGGGACTTGTAGTTTCATATTGGCTGTGTGCTACTATTTTGGCACTGAGACTGCTGAGACTTGTAGTTCCGTATTGGCTATGTGCTGCTATATGGACACTGGGACTGCTGGGACTTGTAGTTCCGTATTGGCTGTGTGCTGCTATCTGGACACTGGGACTGCTGGGACTTGTAGTTCTGTATTGGCTGTGTGCTGCTATCTGGACACTGGGACTGCTGGGACTTGTAGTTCTGTATTGGCTGTGTGCTGCTATCTGGACACTGGGACTGCTGGGACTTGTAGTTTCGTATTGGTTGTGTGCTGCTATCTGGACATTGGGACTGCTGGGACTTGTAGCTCTGTATTAGCTGTGACGCGGCACCAAACCACCATTTTTCCCAAGCCGCAGCACCAGGAATAACGAAGGATGTCGTTCTTCATCGATTTCCTCCGCGATTCTTAAATCCTGACACGGCCTGTTCTAGAAACCCCCCCCACACACACACATTACAGACAGCTTCTCCCGTTTCCTGGCTGCGCAACGTCCCAGCCGGCCGGCCGGCAAAACAGGACGTGGAATTGGCAGAGGCTGCGCTTTGGCTTCCGAGCGAGGAGGAAGGAGGGAGCGAGGGAGAGAGGGGAGCCAAGAGAAAAGAAAAGCGAGCGAGCAGGAAGGACGAGGGATTGTGCCGGTGAAATGGGGCAGAGAATGGCTGATGGCTGGGAGCATTGATGGCCAAACACAGCCCTTCATCAATAACCAGAGACAGGCGGACAGAGGAGGGCTCCGGTGACACCATCGCCGCTCTGCATAGAAACTGCACGCCTGCGATTCGGGGAAATGAAGCCGCTTCCTGTCCAATCAATCAAAGCCGGACAGAAAAGACCCAGAAAGTCAGCAACATTGCGTCCTTGGCATACTAATTATCAGCGCGCTTGTCAATATTTTAAGGCCGCTTCAGCAGATTTGTTTTTCCATTAACCACTTGCCTACCGCGGCAATTTTTACATTTTTTTTTTTTTTTGCGCACGCGTTAAATTCAGCATTTTTTGTTTTGCGAGCAATTACTGGAAACCCTTAAAGTGATATAAAGGGATATTTTTTTTTCTTTTTAAAAAGTAACAAACATGTTATACTCAGGGCCACTGATAAGGCAGTACAGCCAGCCCTCCTGTACTGAGCGCCGGGCCCCATCCATTCAAAAGGGGGGGGGGAGGGTACCTGCTGAGCAATAGGCCCGGCTGTACTGTCTTATTGCAGACGCCGATCCTCTTCTGTCTTCTCCTGCAGCGCTGCCAGAGCTTCTCCCCCTCTTTCTCCCTCTGGCTGCACTGCAGGGGTTCTAGCACATGTGCCCCTTCAATCTGCTGTCCGGACCCTTCGTGTCCCGCTTTCCTCTTCTCTCCCACCGGAAGCTACTATGGGCACATACGAGGATGTTTCAGGATGGAGAGTAGGGGAAGGGGCTGGTAAATATGTCATTTACTGGCCCCTTTCTTTCCTGAATGAACACAGTGAGCAATCAGTACTGATCACACCTGTGTCCATTCATTACTGAAGCATAGTAAACTGTGCTCACTATGCTTCAGTTTGTGCATGAGCGGGAAGCCTCAGAGCGCTTCCTATTCATTCATCTGAGGCTGCAGAGAAAGGGACTGATAAATCTATGTCCTTAGTCACTTTCACCTGAGGGGGGGGGCCTGTCAGGCAGGCTGTATGGGGCCCCTTGATTTCTATCAGCAGCCCTGGTTATACTTACCTGCTCTGTGCAGCAGTTTTGCACAGAGCAGCCCCGTTCCTCCTCTTCTCGGGCGCTTCTGGCTCCTCCCTGCTATGGGGGCACCCGAGCAGGCTCGCTCAGGAGCCGCCGCCCTGTGTGTCCATTCACACACAGAGCCGTGGCTTGGCCCCGCCCCCCACTCTCTCCTCATTGGCTCACTGGCTGGGATTGACAGCAGTGGGAGCCAGTGACTCCCGCTGCTGTCTCAGCCAATGATGAAGGAAAGTCCTCGGAAAGCTGAGGCACTCATGCACATCGCTGGATCGATCAGGATGGGGCTCAGGTAAGTATTGGGGGGGGGGGGGGGGCTGCTGCACACAGGTTTTTTACCTTCATGTAAAGGGATTACTGCACAAAAAATCATTTTTAATCAAAATTACATGATATTCAAAGTATTAACAGATAACAGTTATAGGCTCAACAGATAGCGCCCTTCTTCAAACCGAATAACCAAATACACACAATCATATACATATATATATATATATATATATATATATATATATATATATATATATATATATAAAATATACATTTTTTCCTTATTATTTTTTCTCATTTTTTTTTTTTTTTTTTTACACTTTTTTTTATTTTAACTATTTTTAACTTTATTGCTATCACAAGGGTGCCAACAAGCCCCATATGTGATAGCATGGGCAGGTGACAGGTACTCTTTATGGATACTCTTTATGGTCTCCCCTGCCCTCCACTGCAGCTAATCAAACTCAGATCATGCTTGAATAGCTGCATCCTCGCCTACACTAGCCAAGGGATGTAATACGCCTCGCCTCTGGCCGGGGTCATTAGTCGCAGGGGAGACTGGGGAACTCACGTACCCCAAGCTCCTCTTGCTCTCCCCATACAAGCAGTTTCCCATGGTCCCAGAGGAACGGGAGAGCTCTAGAACCACCTTGGGTGCCTCTGGCTGGGGGAATGGAAGTGCATTTTGAGAGCCCGATAAAAGTGATCGGGCTGCTCTAGAGCCACCCAATTGCTTTGATCGGAAAGCCCTTCACCTGCCCCTTAAGCTGGCACCACGAGCAGCAATGAACTTGATTTAAACATTTGTCTACCATGCTGTTTATAAACGTACCTTGGTAGACAAGTGGTTAAGAAAAGGTGCGCTCCTCCATGTCTGCTGCCCTAGACACATGCCTGCTGTGCCTAGCTCCTATCCTGCAACATGCGTTTGATTGAAAGCCTGTGATTGGACAATGAAAGGAGAAGCAGCGTACTGATGAGGTCATCTCTCTCCTCCATACCAGCATGATTAGGGGGTGACATTTTTTTTTTTTTTTTTCATATGCTGTAATCTTGACTTTAAGCACTTGACATGACTTATAGGAATTCACAGCATTGCGAAAAATACGGGTTACCAGTGCTGACCTATTTCTGAACTTCCTGGCATCCAATCAGATTCTGTCTGGCAGACTTGCAGAGATATAAGTGGCTCAGCATTTCAACAAGTGTGCCGGAAGCAAATGCCGGATATATAATTTCCTCCGCGACGGGTTCTCTTTATCACTTGTACTTTCCTTCCATGTATTAAAACCCCCCTCCACCCTCTCATAACACCATAGGGGTGCACAGCCTATTGCATTAGGGTGTGCGCCCCAAAGCTCAGACACATATGTGTGTGTTTATATATATACTGACACTGTCAGAGCAGTGGACGGTGTCAGTAGAGCAGTGGACAGTGTCAGTAGGGCAGTGGATGGTGTCAGTAGGGTAGAGATCGGTGTCAGTAGGGTAGGGCAGTGGACAGTGTCAGTAGGGTAGAGATCGGTGTCAGTAGGGCAGTGGACAGTGTCAGTAGGGCAGTGGATGGTGTCAGTAGGGTAGAGATCAGTGTCAGTAGGGTAGGGCAGTGGACGGTGTCAGTAGGGTAGAGATCGGTAGAGATCGGTGTCAGTAGGGTAGAGATCGGTGTCAGTAGGGTAGAGATCGGTGTCAGTAGGGTAGGGCAGTGGACGGTGTCAGTAGGGCAGTGGACGGTGTCAGTAGGGTAGAGATCGGTGTCAGTAGGGCAGTAGACGGTGTCAGTAGGGCAGTGGACGGTGTCAGTAGGGTAGAGATCGGTGTCAGTAGAGCAGTGGACGGTGTCAGTAGGGCAGAGATCGGTGTCAGTAGGGCAGTGGACGGTGTCAGTAGGGCAGAGATCGGTGTCAGTAGGGCAGTGGACGGTGTCAGTAGGGCAGAGGACGGTGTCAGTAGGGCAGAGATCGGTGTCAGTAGGGCAGTGGACGGTGTCAGTAGGGCAGAGATCGGTGTCAGTAGGGCAGTGGACGGTGTCAGTAGGGCAGAGATCGGTGTCAGTAGGGCAGTGGACGGTGTCAGTAGAGCAGTGGACAGTGTCAGTAGGGCAGTGGACGGTGTCAGTAGAGCAGTGGACGGTGTCAGTATGGCAGTGGACGGTGTCAGTATGGCAGTGGACGGTGTCAGTATGGCAGTGGACGGTGTCAGTAGAGCAGTGGACGGTGTCAGTAGGGTAGAGATCAGTGTCAGTAGGGTAGGGCAGTGGACGGTGTCAGTAGGGTAGAGATCGGTGTCAGTAGGGTAGAGATCGGTGTTAGTAGGGTAGAGATCGGTGTCAGTAGGGTAGAGATCGGTGTTAGTAGGGCAGTGGACGGTGTCAGTAGGGTAGAGATCGGTGTCAGTAGGGTAGAGATCGGTGTCAGTAGGGTAGAGATCGGTGTCAGTAGGGAAGGGCAGTGGACGGTGTCAGTAGGGTAGAGATCGGTGTCAGTAGGGTAGAGATCGGTAGAGATCGGTGTCAGTAGGGTAGAGATCGGTGTCAGTAGGGTAGAGATCGGTGTCAGTAGGGTAGGGCAGTGGACGGTGTCAGTAGGGTAGAGATCGGTGTCAGTAGGGCAGTAGACGGTGTCAGTAGGGCAGTGGACGGTGTCAGTAGGGTAGAGATCGGTGTCAGTAGGGCAGTGGATGGTGTCAGTAGGGCAGTGGACGGTGTCAGTAGGGTAGAGATCGGTGTCAGTAGGGCAGTAGACGGTGTCAGTAGGGCAGTGGACGGTGTCAGTAGGGTAGAGATCGGTGTCAGTAGGGCAGTGGATGGTGTCAGTAGGGCAGTGGACGGTGTCAGTAGGGTAGAGATCGGTGTCAGTAGGGCAGTGGACGGTGTCAGTAGGGTAAAGATCGGTGTCAGTAGGGTAGGGCAGTAGACGGTGTCAGTAGGGCAGTGGACGGTGTCAGTATGGTAGAGATCAGTGTCAGTAGGGCAGTGGATGGTGTCAGTAGGGCAGAGGACGGTGTCAGTAGAGCAGTGGACGGTGTCAGTAGGGCAGAGATCGGTGTCAGTAGGGAAGTGGATGGTGTCAGTAGGGCAGTGGACGGTGTCAGTAGAGCAGTGGACGGTGTCAGTATGGCAGTGGACGGTGTCAGTAGAGCAGTGGACGGTGTCAGTAGGGTAGAGATCAGTGTCAGTAGGGTAGGGCAGTGGACGGTGTCAGTAAGGTAGAGATCGGTGTCAGTAGGGTAGAGATCGGTGTCAGTAGGGCAGTGGACGGTGTCAGTAGGGTAGAGATCGGTGTCAGTAGGGTAGAGATCGGTGTCAGTAGGGAAGGGCAGTGGACGGTGTCAGTAGGGTAGAGATCGGTGTCAGTAGGGCAGTGGACGGTGTCAGTAGGGCAGTGGACGGTGTCAGTAGGGTAGAGATCGGTGTCAGTAGGGTAGAGATCGGTGTCAGTAGGGCAGTGGACGGTGTCAGTAGGGTAGAGATCGGTGTCAGTAGGGTAGGGCAGTGGACGGTGTCAGTAGGGTAGAGATCGGTGTCAGTAGAGCAGTGGACGGTGTCAGTAGGGCAGAGATCGGTGTCAGTAGGGCAGTGGACGGTGTCAGTAGGGCAGAGATCGGTGTCAGTAGGGCAGTGGACGGTGTCAGTAGGGCAGAGGACGGTGTCAGTAGGGCAGAGATCGGTGTCAGTAGGGCAGTGGACGGTGTCAGTAGGGCAGAGATCGGTGTCAGTAGGGCAGTGGACGGTGTCAGTAGGGCAGAGATCGGTGTCAGTAGGGCAGTGGACGGTGTCAGTAGGGCAGAGATCGGTGTCAGTAGGGCAGTGGACGGTGTCAGTAGAGCAGTGGACAGTGTCAGTAGGGCAGTGGACGGTGTCAGTAGAGCAGTGGACGGTGTCAGTATGGCAGTGGACGGTGTCAGTATGGCAGTGGACGGTGTCAGTATGGCAGTGGACGGTGTCAGTAGAGCAGTGGACGGTGTCAGTAGGGTAGAGATCAGTGTCAGTAGGGTAGGGCAGTGGACGGTGTCAGTAGGGTAGAGATCGGTGTCAGTAGGGTAGAGATCGGTGTTAGTAGGGCAGTGGACGGTGTCAGTAGGGTAGAGATCGGTGTCAGTAGGGTAGAGATCGGTGTCAGTAGGGTAGAGATCGGTGTCAGTAGGGCAGTGGACGGTGTCAGTAGGGTAGGGCAGTGGACGGTGTCAGTAGGGTAGAGATCGGTGTCAGTAGAGCAGTGGACGGTGTCAGTAGGGCAGAGATCGGTGTCAGTAGGGCAGTGGACGGTGTCAGTAGGGCAGAGATCGGTGTCAGTAGGGCAGTGGACGGTGTCAGTAGGGCAGAGATCGGTGTCAGTAGGGCAGTGGACGGTGTCAGTAGGGCAGTGGACGGTGTCAGTAGGGCAGAGATCGGTGTCAGTAGGGCAGTGGACGGTGTCAGTAGGGCAGAGATCGGTGTCAGTAGGGCAGTGGACGGTGTCAGTAGGGCAGAGATCGGTGTCAGTAGGGCAGTGGACGGTGTCAGTAGGGCAGAGATCGGTGTCAGTAGGGCAGAGATCAGTGTCAGTAGGGCAGTGGACGGTGTCAGTAGGGCAGTGGACGGTGTCAGTAGGGCAGAGATCGGTGTCAGTAGGGCAGTGGACGGTGTCAGTAGGGCAGAGATCAGTGTCAGTAGGGCAGAGATCGGTGTCAGTAGGGCAGAGATTGGTGTCAGTAGGGCAGAGATCGGTGTCAGTAGGGCAGAGATTGGTGTCAGTAGGGCAGAGATTGGTGTCAGTAGGGCAGAGATCGGTGTCAGTAGGGCAGAGATCGGTGTCAGTAGGGCAGAGATCGTGTCAGTAGGGCAGAGATCAGTGTCAGTAGGGCAGTGGACGGTGTCAGTAGGGCAGTGGACGGTGTCAGTAGGGCAGAGATCGGTGTCAGTAGGGCAGTGGACGGTGTCAGTAGGGCAGAGATCAGTGTCAGTAGGGCAGAGATCGGTGTCAGAAGGGCAGAGATTGGTGTCAGTAGGGCAGTGGATGGTGTCAGTAGGGCAGAGATCGGTGTCAGTAGGGCAGTGGACGGTGTCAGTAGGGTAGAGATCGGTGTCAGTAGGGCAGTGGACGGTGTCATTTTTTACATTTTTATTGTTTTAATTTTTACTTTATTTCTTTATAATTTATTAATAGGGGGGATCTGCACCACACGGGGTGATTAGGGTATGCCCAGGCACACCTGGCACACCCTGTGTTCACGCCTATGCATAACACACTGGACATGCTTTTCACACACAGCCAAATCCTTCCTCAAGCAGTCGGCAGGAGATAATAAAGAGAAGGGTTGCCATGTATGAAATCCATATTCTTGTATAGATACTAATAGAACTCTATAGAGATTTCCCAGTAATGATGGTGGGAATAATGATATCAATGTGAGCAGTGTGCGGGGGCCGCATTGTCCTCACAGTGTGCGTCCGTTCTTTAGCGCCCTCCATACAGGACCAGTGTTCCGGATGAAGCACATATACTGGGATCACAAATTTATTTTCGGTTGCTGAGCAGCCCGGCAGGAATTTTAATCGCCCCGAGCGGAGATAAAAGAGCTTCAACAAGTGGAATGTACAATGGGGGGGGACGTGGGGGGGGGAGGCGGGGAGGAGGTAAATCTGCAATACAGACCTGACTTACATACAAAGCATTCATCATTATTATTATAGGGGGGGGGGGGGGGACCAGAGTCACTGCTGGGTTTACTGCACCAATAGGGGTGGGGGTGGAAGAGGAGAGAGAGGGGGGAGGGGGGTAATTGGGAGATAGAGGGGGGGGCTAGAAATGGGAGAGGGAGGGGTGAAGGGAGAGGAGGGAAGGGAGAGGGAGGATTACAGGGGGGGGGGGAGAAAAAGGAAGGGGGAGAAAGAGATGATTGGGGGGGTGGAGAGAGAGATGGGGGAGAAAGGGGGGGGAAGGGAGGGAGGATGGGGAGAGAGGTGGGGGGGTAGGGGCAAAAGAGGGAGAGAGAGAGAGAGAGAGAGAGAGAGAGAGAAAGAGAGAGAGAGAGGGTGAGAAAGAGTATGAGGGAGAGAGAGGATTACAGAGAGAGAAGGGGGAGGGGGAGAAAGAAGGGGGGGGAGAGAACGGGGGAGGGAGAGAGGGTGGAGAAAAGGGGGGAAAGAGAAGGGTGGAGGGAGAGAGGGGGGAAGAGAAGGGGAGAGGGGGGAGAGGGGGAAGAGGGGGAAGAGAGGGGGGAAGGGGGGAAAGGGGGAGAGAAGAGGAAAGAGAGGGGGGAGGGAGAGAGGGGGAAAAGAAGGGGGGAGGGAGGGGGAAGAGAAGGGGGAGCAGGGAGAGAGGAGGGAGAGAGGGGGAAGAGGGTGGGGGAGAGAGGAGGGGGAAGAGAAGGGGAGAGGGGGAAGAGAGGGGGGGAGAGGGTGGGGGAGAGAGGAGGGGGAAGAGAAGGGGAGAGGGGGGAGAGAAGGGGAAAGAGAGGGGGGGAGGGAGAGAGGGGGAAAATAAGGGGGGAGGGGAAGAGAAGGGGGAGCAGGGAGAGAGGAGGGAGAGAGGGGGAAGAGAAGGGAGAGAGGGGGCAGAGAAGGGGGGAGAGAGGGGGGCAGAGAAGGGGGTAGAGAGGGGGAAGAGAGGGGGGAAGGGGGGAAAGGGGGAGAGAAGAGGAAAGAGAGGGGGGAGGGAGAGAGGGGGAAAAGAAGGGGGGAGGGAGGGGGAAGAGAAGGGGGAGCAGGGAGAGAGGAGGGAGAGAGGGGGAAGAGGGTGGGGGAGAGAGGAGGGGGAAGAGAAGGGGAGAGGGGGAAGAGACTAGTTTGTAGACTATACTATAAATTTTGCACAAACCAATCAATATACGCTTATTGAATTTTTTTTTTTTTTTTACCAAAAATATGTAGCAGAAAGTACATTTTTTATTTTTTTTTTTAATAGTTTTTTTTGTTTATAGCACAAAAAATAAAAAAAACACAGAAGTGATCAAATACCACCAAAAGAAAACTATTTGTGGGGAAAAAAAAAAGACATAAATTGTATTTGTGTACAACATTACACGACTGCGTAATTGTCAGTTAAAGTAACGCAGTGCCGTATCGCACAAAAAAAAATGGCCTGGTCATAAAGGGGGGGGTAAACCTTCCGGATAATGTATGGGCTGCCTTAGGTACCCCTTGCTGGGGTTGTAGGGGGGGTCACTGCAGAGAATGTTTTATTTTGTGTCACCAGGAGATCGGTGACAACATTTCCCACGCTCAGGAGCCCAGCTGTGTGTACTTTCTCCCTAACCAAATAAAATCTGATGACACGCTGCTCCGTTATCTGTCATGTCTCCTCCATGGGCTGCGGAGGAGGGGAAGGAGACATGGATTTCACATCTCCTCTTACTTTAAAATTCTTCTTTTATTGGCAGCTTGAATCACGTTGTTATCCAGCATGCTGGCAATTCTCTGCAGTTGTTGCCGTTACCAAATACTTCTTATTGAACATTATCAGATGATTGCAGATAAATGGCGCTCTGTCCTCAGGATAAAGACTGCAGAAACATGTAGACTCAAGCATAGTCATTAGATGGTGGGTGCACTCCGACAATCATCTCTTCTTATTTGATATCTTTTCATCTGATAATTATGTGACCTCGTACAGTGGCGCCGCTATGGGGGGGCTGACTGCACCCGGGTGACACCCACCAGAGGGGTGGCACCTCTTTGGTGTCTGTCCGCTCCGCCCCTGGAAAAGGCCAGG